>NC_057812.1:452205752-452256030 GCF_018294505.1 Triticum aestivum | reverse complement strand
CTCCTCGTCGCCGGCGCACCTCGGCTTCTTCTCCGGCGACCTCACCCAAGTCCGGAGACCATGACGCGCTGGTGAACAGTGCTCCGATGAACAGTAGCCGATCTGGATCTCAGATCCAAAAACCCTAGTGTTGACTTTCCCCTCTCCCCTTATATTTTCTTGCAATCTTTATCATGTCGCATCTCTGCATCTGTAGCTCCGATTTGTGCGTGTAGCATATCAAAATGTTCGCCTCGACGAGTACATCATTTCATCTCATTGAATTATTTTAATTTGAGCTCATCTTGATGCCTGAAATGCTGTTGGAAGAGGGCTATGTGATGAATTTGTCAGATCTGTTTCAGCAAATGGCATTTTGTCATTTTGCCATGATTAATGTGTGCATGCTATGATCCTGAGCTCTACATGTGTTTTGTTATATGCCATGCCATCTTCACAGTGGTGCTTACCATGTATTTTTGTGATGTTTGTGGTGACTAGCACAAACTTGCAAAGTAGCGTAATCGGTAATGCTGATTTCAGGGACTTAGAATTTCACTAAGTCCTTTTCCTGATTTTGTTGTTATGCCATATGTTCATGTTGTTTCCTAGTGATCCGTGCCACTTTTGAGGATGATCAGTAAGAATGTTTTGTTAACATTGTGGTTCTCTATCCATCCATGTCTTTGTTTTCATTTATGGAGCACCCTAGCTTGAGTCAATCGAGCTCTACTTTTTCTATATCGTGAATCCTGGCAGATTGTTGACATGTTTAGCGATTTTGCCGAAGATGTTGCTATTGATCCGTGAATGCTATGATGTTCTTCTGGACATGTCTAACTCCTATGCCATGTATTCTTGATGGGTGTATGCTTAGTTTGTCATGTAATGCTCTGTAGTGAGTGCATCGAGCTCGTAAACATGCCTACTCGTTAACTGATTTGCATGCTCCAATTTTTCACTAAGTCTGAAATCTGTTTATGTTTTTGCCATGTTCACATGCTTGCAATTGTATTTTATCATCCCTTTTGGCAAGGTCACTAAGGGACTTTTTTTAAGTGCTTTGAGTAGCTTCATGCCATGCCTTGCTTTGCCATGTTAAGTTCCTGTAACATGTACTTTTCATGCTCTCAAGTATGCTTCCTGATGATAAAATCCAGACTTGTGAAAGTCTGAAACCTGTTATCATTTGCATTTTTGCCATGCTTGTTTGAACCTGTTAATGGATGAATTAGCCGTAGCTCAGTGTTCATCTTTTGTCAAGCATCATGAGTGGATCCCTGCCATGTATTTTGTTGTCATGTTTGAGTGCTGTAGCATATTTATCTTGATGCATTATTTGGTCACTTGCTGATTATCGCAGACCGGTGCCATATTTGTTTTGCTTGTCATTTCCAAACCGTGCATCCGATTTCGGTGATCTTTATATCGTTTTCAACTGAAATCACCTCACCTTTCCAGTGACACTCTTGGATTTCCATGTTGAGGCCAGGTTCAATCATTCCTTGTCAAATCTTGCATATGTATCGCATATCGCATCCCGCATATCATACCATGTTTGCATCATGTTGTTTGAGCATTGCACGTGGTTGATTGTGTTCCATTTGCTTGTTATTCTTGTTTGGGTAGAGCCGGGAGAAGAGTTCGTGAATGAGGAACCCGTTGAGTTCGCTTACGAGGATCAAGTCAACTCTGACAACTTTGCAGGCAAGATGACCATACCCTCGAAATCACTTCTATCTTTGCTTGCTAGATGCTCGCTCTTTTGCTATGCCTATGCTACGATACCTACCACTTGCTTATCATGCCTCCCAAATTGCCATGTCAAACCTCTAACCCACCATGTCCTAGCAAACCGTTGATTGGCTATGTTACCGCTTTGCTCAGCCCCTCTTATAGCGTTGCTAGTTGCAGGTGAAGATTGGAGATCGTTCCTTGTTGGGAACATTGTTTATTGTTGGGATATCACTATATTATCTTGTTATCTTAAATGCACCTATATACTTGGTAAAGGGTGGAAGGCTCGGCCTTTTTGCCTAGTGTTTTGTTCCACTCTTGCCGCCCTAGTTTCCGTCATATCGGTGTTATGTTCCCAGATTTTGCGTTCCTTACGCGGTTGGGTTATAATGGGAACCCCTTGATAGTTCGCCTTGAATGAAACTCTTCCAGCAATGCCCAACATTGGTTTTACCATTCGCCACCTAGCCTTTTCCCTTGGGTTTCGTGGACTCAAGGGCATAGCGGTGAATCCTGAGAAGGTGTCTGCAATTGTGAGTTGGGAACCACCTCAGAACATGAAGCAACTCCGGAGCTTCCTTGGTCTCGCAAGCTATTGTCGAAGGTTTGTTGAGAACTTCTCAATGATCACGAAGCCGCTTTCCAACCTTCTGACTCCTCCTGAATGTGACATTGCTTTCAACACCTTGAAAGAGAAATTAGTCACTGCTCCAGTTCTGACTCCTCCTGATGAATCCAAACCGTTCGAGGTCTTCTGCGATGCCTCTCTTCAAGGTCTTGGTGCAGTGTTGATGCAAGGGAACAAAGTTGTGGCTTATACCTCTCGCTAGTTGAAGCCCAATGAAAAGAACTACCCCACTCATGACCTCGAGTTGGCGGCAGTTGTGCATGCTCTTTTGACTTGGAGACATCTCTTATTGGGAAGAAAAGTGGACATCTTCACTGACCACAAGAGTCTCAAGTACATCTTCACTCAGCCTAATCTCAACCTCAGGCAGACTCGTTGGGTCGAAATGATTCAAGAGTATAATCCGAGCATCGAATATACTCCAGGAAAGCCCAATGTAATTGCTGACGCATTGAGTAGGAAGGCTTACTACAACAGTTTGATTCTCAAGCCTTACCAACTCGAGCTTTGTGAAGCTTTCCGCAAACTCAATCTACAAGTTTTTCCTCAAGGTTTCCTCGCCAGCCGTGCGGTAGTACTGCTTGGTTGCTAGCAGTAGTACCGCTGGCCGCGGGCTGGTTGGTGGGTAACGGTTGGATCCTTTTCCCACACTATATAAGGGGTCCCCTTCTTCCCCGTTGACTTACCTCTTCCACCCCAAGCTCCATTATTGCTCTAAGCTCCATTTTCGCCCGATCTCACTCCCTAGCCGACCAAACTTGTTGATTTGCTCGGGAGTGGTTGAGAAGGCCTTGATCTACACTTCCACCAAGAGATATTTGATTCCCCCACTAATCCCTTACGGATCTTGTTACTCTTGGGTGTTTGAGCATCCTAGACGGTTGAGGTCACCGCGAAGCCATAGTCCATTGTGGTGAAGCTTCATGGTGTCGTTGGGAGCCTCCAATTGAGTTGTGGAGATTGCCCCAACCTAGTTTGTAAAGGTTCGGTCGCCACCTCCAAGGGCACCAATAGTGGAATCACGGCATCTCGCATTGTGTGAGGGCGTGAGGAGAATACGGTGGCCCTAGTGGCTTCTTGGGGAGCATTGTGCCTCCACACCGCTCCAACGGAGACGTACTTCCTCTCAAAGGGAAGGAACTTCGGCAACACATCCTCGTCTCCACCGTCTCCACTCTTGGTTATCTCGTGCCTTTACTTGTGCAAGCTTATTTGTTTCATATATCTTGTTTGCTTGTGTTCCTATCCTTGTTGCATCATATAGGTTGCTCACCTAGTTGCATATCTAGACAACCTACTTTGATGCAAATTTTAAATTGTTAAAGAAAAGCTAAAAACGGTTAGTTGCCTATTCACCCCCCCCCCTCTAGTCAACCATATCGATCCTTTTAGCTGGCTTTGAGAACAAGACTTCATCTCAAGCTCCAAGATCAAGTGCTCCGTATCACCGTCCGCTCTCGGAGGTCACGTGCAACAAGTGCCAACAGAAGGGTCACTATGCCAACAAATGCTTGAATCAGAGGCGTCTCCCTCCTCCTCCTCCTCCTGTGAGATCGACAAATACAGATGTGGTCAAGCATAACCCCAAGTCTGCTAAGGTCAACTTGTTGAACGCAGCTCAGGCAGAGGACTCACCAGATGTGATTATGGGTAACCTTCTTGTTAATGACATTCCCGCAAGAATTCTTTTTGATACTGGTGCATCTTTGTCATTTTTATCGAAGCCTTTTGCATCCATGCATGATGTGCATACTGTTGATTTGCCTAAGCCGATAGCGGTTTCTTCTCCGGGTTTGTTCATGAACACCAAAATGATGGATCCGGATGTTACTATCACGTTGGGTGACTACAAGTTTCTTTCTTCTCCAATGGTCCTTGGTAACTCAGATATTGATCTTATTCTTGGTATGGATTGGCTTTCTAAGCACAAGGCTCAGCTTGATTGTGCGGCCATGCAGATTCAATTGACTCATTCGTCTGAGGATGTAATTGTCTTTGTCGCTAATGACGATACCATCTATCTGTTTTCTCTCAATGAGAAGGGTGAACTGGATGCCATCTCTCAAATTCCAGTCGTTTGCAAATATCAAGACATCTTTCCAGAAGAGCTTCTAGGAATGCCTCCGCACCGGCCAGTTGAATTCGTCATCGATCTTGAGCCTGGCACGGAACCTGTTTGCAAACGTCCTTACAAGCTTGGACCTGAAGAGTTGAAGGAGCTGAAGAAGCAACTCGATATTCAAGAGCATATGGGCCTCATCCGACCTAGTTCTTCTCTGTGGGGTTGTGGAGTTCTTTTTGTGAAGAAGAAGGATGGAACGGACTGACTTTGTGTTGACTACCGTCCATTGAACAAGAAGACTATAAAGAACAAGTACCCACTTCCCAACATCAACGAGCTGTTTGAACAACTCAAAGGTGCTCAAGTATTCTCCAAGCTTGATCTATGTATGGGCTATCACTAGATTCGAATTCGTGAGCAAGACATCCCCAAGACGGCTTTCAGAACAAGCTATGGTTCATATGAATACACTGTCATGTCTTTTGGCCTCGTCAACGCTCCTCCGACTTTCTCTCGCATGATGAACTTCATCTTCAACCCCTACACAAATGACTTCGTCTTGGTCTACCTCGATGACATTTTGGTCTTTTCCAAGAACAAGGAAGATCATGCCAAGCACTTGCGTTTGGTGCTCGATAAGCTCAGAGAACATCAGCTCTACGCCAAGTTTTCAAAGTGCGAGTTTTGGCTCGATGAGGTTCTCTATCTTGGACATATCATCTCTGCCAAGGGCATAGCGGTGAATCCTGAGAAGGTGTCTGCAATTGTGAATTGGGAACCACCTCAGAACGTGAAGCAACTCCGGAGCTTCCTTGGTCTCGCAAGCTATTGTCGAAGGTTTGTTGAGAACTTCTCAATGATCGCGAAGCCGCTTTCCAACCTTCTGACTCCTCCTGAATGTGACATTGCTTTCAACACCTTGAAAGAGAAATTAGTCACTGCTCCAGTTCTGACTCCTCCTGATGAATCCAAACCGTTCGAGGTCTTCTGCGATGCCTCTCTTCAACGTCTTGGTGCAGTGTTGATGCAAGGGAACAAAGTTGTGGCTTATACCTCTCGCCAGTTGAAGCCCAATGAAAAGAACTACCCCACTCATGACCTCGAGTTGGCGGAAGTTGTGCATGCTCTTTTGAGTTGGAGACATCTCTTACTGGGAAGAAAAGTGGACATCTTCACTGACCACAAGAGTCTCAAGTACATCTTCACTCAGCCTAATCTCAACCTCAGGCAGACTCGTTGGGTCGAAATGATTCAAGAGTATAATCCGAGCATCGAATATACTCCAGGCAAGGCCAATGTAATTCTGATGCATTGAGCAGGAAGGCTTACTACAACTGTTTGATTCTCAAGCCTTACCAACCCGAGCTCTGTGAAGCTTTCCGCAAACTCAATCTGCAAGTTGTTCCTCAAGGTTTCCTCACCAACCTTCAAGTCTCTCCTACTTTGGAAGATCAGATTCGCGAGGCTCAACTTCTTGATGCTATGGTGAAGAAGGAGAAGATTGGGATTGCCAAGAGTCAACCCAAGTACAAATGCTATCGCCTTGATGACAAGGATACTCTCTTCTTCGAGGATCGCATTGTTGTGCCTAAAGGTGACCTTCGTAAAGTCATTATGAACGAGGCTCACAATTCACTCCTCTCCATCCACCCTGGAAGTACGAAGATGTACCATGACCTCAAGCAGGCATATTGGTGGACTTGAATGAAGCGCGAGATTGCTCAGTTCGTGAATGATTGTGATGTCTGCAGAAGAGTGAAGGCAGAACACCAACGACCAGCTGGTCTCCTCCAACCTCTTGACATTCCAGAATGGAAGTTTGACCACATTGAGATGGACTTTTGACGGGTTTTCCAAAGTCCAAGCGTGGCAATGATGTTATATTCGTTGTCATTGACAAACTCACTAAAGTGGCTCATTTCCTGCCTATCAAAGAGTCTATCACTGCAGCTCAATTGGCGGAGCTTTATACCTCTCGGATTGTCTCTCTGCGCGGCATTCCGCAGTTGATCTCTTCTGACCGTGGCAACATCTTTACCTCGAAGTTTTGGGATTCTTTTCAGAAGGCCATGGGCACCAACATCCGTTTCAGCGCATCTTTTCATCATCAAACTAGCGGCCAAGTCGAGCGTGTCAATCACCTTGAAGATATGCACAGGGCTTGTGTTATCTCTTTCGGTATGAAGTGGGAAGATTGTCTTCCATATGCCGAGTTCTCCTACAACAACAGCTTTCAAGCGAGTTCGGGCAAGGCCCCATTTGAAATTCTCTATGGCAGGAAGTGCCGTACTCCTCTTAACTGGTCAGAGACCGGTGAACGTCAACTTCTTGGAAATGACTTGATCACAGAGGCAGAGGAAATGTGCAAAGTCATTCGTGATAACCTCAAAGCAGCGCTATCGCGCCAGAAGAGCTACTATGATAGTAAGCATCGTGATTTGGCTTTCGATATCCGAGACCATGTTTACCTCCGTGTCTCCCCAATGAAAGGTACTCATTGCTTCGGTATCAAAGGGAAGCTTGCCCCTAGATACGTGGACCCTTTCAAGATCGTCAGCAAGAGAGGTGATCTCGCCTATCAACTCGAGCTTCCCTCCAACTTTGCAAATGTGCACGACGTGTTCCATGTCTCTCAGCTCCGCAAGTGCTTCAAGACTCCTGACCGCACCGTCAACTTCGAAGACATTGATCTCCAAGAAGACCTTTCTTATCATGAGCACCCAGTTGCTATTCTTGAAGAAACTGAGCACAAGACTCGCAATAAGTCAATCAAATTTTTCAAAGTCAAGTGGTCACACAATTTCGACCGTGAAGCCACCTAGGAATGCGAGGATCACCTCCGTTTTGAGTACACGGTGTTTTTCCAGTCCTAGATCTCGGGACGAGATCCTTTCGTAGTGGTGGAGTGTTGTAACACCCCGGATGTAATTTACCTTATCTGTTTCCAAACTCTTGCCGTTTTCGGCCTAAGTTATTTTATTTTCCTCGGTGTCGGGTTTTTGTCTTCATGTGTTGTTGTCTTTGTCATGCATCTCATATCATATCATCATGTGCATTGCATTTGCATACGTGTTCGTCTCATGCATCCGAGCATTTTCCCCGTTGTCCATTTTGCATTCCGGCGCTCCTATCTCCTCCGGTGCCCCTTTCTACCTCTTCTCGTGTGTGGGCATTAAACATTTCTGGATTGGACCAAGACTTGCCAAGCGGCCTTGGTTTACTACCAGTAGACCGCCTGTCAAGTTTCGTACCATTTGGACTTCGTTTGATACTCCAACGGTTAACTGAGGGACCGAAAAGGCCTCGTTTGTGTTGCAGCCCAACACCCCTTCCAATTTGGCCCAAACCCCACTAAAACCCCTCCCATCATCTAGAGCGTTTGATAACGATCGCGTGGCCGCAAACCGTGCTCAATTTGGAGCCTCCTAACTCCTCCTACCTATAAAAATAGGTCTCCCCCGAAATTTTCGGGTCTTCCCTATCCTAAACCTAGATCAAATCCCTCTCTGCGCGACCGGACATGTCCGTCGCCGCCCGGACGCACCGCCGCCGCCAATAGGAGGCCGCCACCTGTCCCTCTGCCGCCGTCTCTCTCCTCTGACCCGGGCAAGCCCGCACCGGGCCCTCAAGGCCCATCGGGGTGCGCCGCCCGCCTCGGGTCGCCCCGACGCCGCTCCTCACGTCCGCCGCCGAAGCCACCGACCGCCTCCGCCGCGGCACACCTCGTCGTCGACCCCCTCCACCCGGCGCCGCTCCATCCACCCGACGCCGACCAGCGTCGCCGTCCGCCACCTGCTCCGGCCGGCGAGCTCCTCGCCGCCCGCGAGCGCCGCCACCTACTCCAGCGACCGCGCCCGCGCCGCCCGCGGCCACCTCGTCGCCGGCGCACCTCGGCTTCTTCTCCGGCGACCTCGCCCAAGTCCGGCGACCACGACGCGCCGGTGAACAGTGCTCCGGTGAACAGTAGCCGATCTGGATCTCAGATCCAAAAACCCTAGGGTTGACTTTCCCCTCTCCCCTTATATTTTTTTGCAATCTTCATCATGTCGTATCTCTACATCCGTAGCTCCGATTTGTGCATGTAGCATATTAAAATGTTCGTCTCGACGAGTACATCATTTCTTCTCATTGCATCATTTTCATTTGAGCTCATCTTGATGCCCGAAATGCTGTTGGAAGAGGGCTATGTGATGAATTTGTCAGATCTGTTTCAGCAAATGGCATTTTGTCATTTTTGCCATGATTAATGTGTGCATGCTATGATCCTGAGCTCTACATGTGTTTTGTTATATGTCATTCCATCTTTACAGTGGTGCTTGTCATGTATTTTTGTGATATTTGTGGTGACTAGCACAAGCTTGCAAAGTAGCTAATCGGTAATGCTGATTACTGGGACTTAGAATTTCACCAAGTCCTTGTCCTCATTTTGTTGTTATGCCATATGTTCATGCTGTTTCCTAGTGATCCGTGCCTCTTTTGAGGATGATCAATAAGGATATTTTGTTAACATTGTGGTGCTGTATCCATCCATGTCTTTGTTTTCATTTATGAAGCACCCTAGCTTGAGTTAATCAAGCTCTACTTTTGCTATATCGTGAATCCTGGCAGATTGTTGACATGTTTAGCGATTTTGCCGAGGATGTTGCTATTGATCCGTGCATTCTATGATGTTGTTCTGGACATGTCTAGCTCCTATGCCATGTATTCTTGACGGGTGTATGCTTAGTTTGTCATGTAATGCTCTGTAGTGAGTGCATCGAGCTCGTAAACATGCCTACTCGTTAACTCATTTGCATGCTCCAGTTTTTCACTAAGTCTGAAATCTGTTTATGTTTTTGCCATGTTCACATGCTTGCAATTGTGTTTTCTGATCCCTTTTGGCTCAAGGTCACTAAGGGACTTTCTTTAAGTGCTTTGAGTAGCTTCATCCCATGCCTTGCTTTGCCATGTTAAGTTCCTGTAACATGTAGTTTTCATGCTCTCAAGTATGCTTCCTGATGATAAATTCCAGACTTGTGTTAATTTCACTAAGTCTGAAACGTGTTATCATTTGTATTTTTGCCATGCTTGTTTGAACCTGTTAATGGATGAATTAGTCGTAGCTCAGTGTTCATCTTTTGTCAAGCATCATGAGTGGATCCCTGCCATGTATTTTGTTGTCATGTTTGAGTGCTGTAGCATATTTATCTTGATGCACTTAGTTGGTCACTTGCTGATTATTGCAGACCGGTGCCATATTTGTTTTGCTTGTCATTTCCAAACCGTGCATCCGATTCCGGTGATCTTTATATCGATTTCAACCCAAAATCACCTCAGCTTTCCAGTGGCACGCTTGGATTTCCAAATTGAGGCCAGGTTCAATCATTCCTTGTCAAATCTTGCATATGCATCGCATATCGCATGCAAACATATCATACCATGTTTGCATCATGTTGTTTGAGCATTGCACGTGGTTAATTGTGTTCCGTTTGCTTGTTGTTCTTGTTTGGGTAGAGCCGCGAGATGAGTTCGTGAACGAGGAACCCGTTGAGTTCACTTACGAGGATCAAGTCAACTCTGACAACTTTGCAGGCAAGATGACCATACCCTCGAAATCACTTCTATCTTTGCTTGCTAGATGCTCGCTCTTTTGCTATGCCTATGCTACGATACCTACCACTTGCTTATCATGCCTCCAAAATTGTCATGTCAAATCTCTAACCCACCATGTCCTAGCAAACCGTTGATTGGCTATGTTACCGCTTTGCTCAGCCCCTCTTATAGCGTTGCTAGTTGCAGGTGAAGATTGGAGATCGTTCCTTGTTGGGAACATTGTTTATTGTTGGGATATCACTATATTATCTTGTTATCTTAAATGCACCTATATACTTGGTAAAGGGTGGAAGGCTCGGCCTTTTTGCCTAGTGTTTTGTTCCACTCTTGCCGCCCTAGTTTCCGTCATATCGGTGTTATGTTCCCGGATTTTGCGTTCCTTACGCGGTTGGGTTATAAAGGGAACCCCTTGACAGTTCGCCTTGAATAAAACTCTTCCAGCAATGCCCAACATTGGTTTTACCATTCGCCACCTAGCCTTTTTCCCTTGGGTTTCGCAGACTCAAGGGTCATCTTTATTTTAACCCCCCCGGGCCAGTGCTTCTCTAAGTGTTGGTCCAACTGAGCGATGTCCGGGGCTACCAAGGGCAACTCTGGGCTGGCCTACCCGACGTCTTGCTCATCCGGTGTGCCCTGAGAACGAGATATGTGCAGCTCCTATCGGGATTTGTCGGCACATCTGGGTGGTGTTGCTGGTTTAGTTTTACCATTGTCAAGGATGTCTTGTAACCGGGATGCCGAGTCTAATCGGAATGTCTCGGGAGAAGGAATATCCTTCGTTGACCGTGAGAGCTTGTGATGGGCTAAGTTGGGACTCCCCTACAGGGATTTGAACTTTCGAAAGCCGTGCCCACGGTTATGGGCAGATGGGAATTTGTTAATGTCCGATTGTAGATAACATGAAACTTAACTTAATTAAAATGAATCAACCGCGTGTGTAACTGTGATGGTCTCTTCTCGGCGGAGTCCGGGAAGTGAATATGGTGTTGGAGTAATGCTTGACGTAGGTTGTTCTAGGATCACTTCTTGATCATAGTTGTTCGACCGTGCTTTTGCCTTCTCTTCTCGCTCTCTTTTGCGAACAGGTTAGCCACCATATATGCTAGTCGCTTGCTGCAACTCCACATCATACCTTACCTTACCTATAAGCTTAAATAGTCTTGATCGCGAGGGTGCGAGATTTCTGTGTCCCCGTGACTCACAGATTACTTCCAAACCAAATGTAGGGACCGATGATACCGTTCCAGACGATGCGCTTGAGCTCAAGTGGGAGTTCGATGAAGACTCTCGCTGGTACTATGTGTCTTTCCTAGATGATCAGTAGTGGTGCCCAGTTGGGGCTATCGGGGACTTTGTCGCATGTGGGGGTTGATCTTTATTTTGGTACCGTAGTCGGACCATGAGTGTATTGGATGATTGTAATGTTATTCATGTATTTGTGTGACGTGGCGAGTGTAAGCCAACTATGTATCCTTTCCCCTTTTATATATTTACATGGGTTGTTGTGAAGATTACCTTACTTGCGACATTGCTTTCAATGCGGTTATGCCTCTAAGTCGTGCTTCGACACGTAGGAGATATAGCCGCACCGAGGGCGTTACAAGTTGGTAATCAGAGCCTTCCCGACCTTAGGAGCCCCCTGCTTTATCGAATCGTTGGTGTTGTTGAGTCTAGAAAAATGTTTTGAGTCATTTAGGATTATTTATATTGGAGAGTTTAGGAATTCTTTTTTACTTCCCAGTCCCTTCATCGCTCTGGTGAGGCATACTGACGTACAGTTTTGACTCTTCTCTTCTCAAATTTCACTAAAAAAAATTTAGGATCACGCGGGTATCTTGGAATCGTTCTGATCGATTTGTGACGAGTACATTGTTCTTGGTGCCTCCTGTCATTTAGGGGTTGTGGCAGTGTCCCGGGGAGTTGAGCTCCGAGGTGTTGTCGTCACAATTTTATCGTTGAGATTCTGGAATACCTGAGTTTCGCCGACATCGAAAATCTCTTTTATGCAGTTGTTGGTGAGATAACCTCGACGCCACCCAGTACTGGGGCGGGAGTTCGGGAGTATTACCATAACTCGTATAACGGATGCTTTTTGAAGGATGAGATAGATGATTTCCGAAGTTTTTTCTCGGTTATGTGTTGAAGGATGGATACAGCTGGATGTAGGATTTGCTAGATTTGGGTGCGATATTATGCTTCCCCTGTATCCCCAACACCTGATTTCATAACCGGAAAGGTTCAAGAGTTTCATAGGTGGGAATTCTTGTAGCTCTAGTTCTTCTTCCGCAGATATTTGGTTTGGGATTGGGTAATCCTCACCAAGTATTCGTTCTTGTCCGTACCTTGTTTTTATTATTCTACCTCAATTCTAAGTGGCTTCTCAATTTATGGAAATGTGAACATTTCGATTGGAATGCATTCGTTCATTTTGTTCGGATGTGAAGACTTTATGTTGCAATTTCACCCCGTTTGATTCAGCTTCAATATTTGTCTGTCAATGTGCTAATGGATGTCAACCTCTTCAGGATGGCTCCTCCAACGCGCACGAATCCGAATCCTGATCCGCCACCACCACCTCCACCTCCGGAGGCATGGCAAGCTGTGATGGCCGCTACCAATGCAAACACCCAGCTGATCATGCAACTTCTTCAAGAGCGCAACCAAGGGAACCAGGGCCAGGGCAATAATCAGAATCAGTTTGCTACACTCAACCAGTTCCTTGCTAACCAGCCAAAGACCTTCAGCAATTGTGTTGAGGCAACAGACACTCATGATTGGCTCGTGGACATATGCAAGCATTTCGAGTGCAGTAACGTCAGGCCTAAGGACTTTGTCAAGTTCGCCTCCTTCCAACTCAAAGACCAAGCTGCAGAATGGTTCCAGCAGTACAAAGATTCCAGAGGAGGTCGTGTGATTACCTGGGATGAAGTCCGTCAAGACTTCAAAGCTCATCATATCCCTCAGAGTGTGGTTGAAAGCAAGCGTGAGGAATTCCGCAACCTGAAGCAAGGCTCTATGTCTATTTACGAGTACAACAAAATGTTTCAGAAGCTCGCCCGTTTTGCTAAGCAAGACGTCCCTGACGAGAAGAGCATGATATATCAGTTCAGGGGTGGTCTCAGAGAAGAAATCCAGCTAGCTCTTGTCCTCTTTGAGCCCAAGAGGTACGATGAGTTTTACAACATGGCAATGAAGCAAGAGACTGCTCAACTGAAGTGCGATGCTTCCAAGAAGCGAGTCAGAGATGCAACTCCTTCTTCCTCAACTCAAGTGGCTAAGCAGCAGAAGTATTGGCTTCCTCCTCCTCCGTTCCGTCAGCCTTATCAACAGAAGAGCAAAGGTGGCAGTGGATCTTCCCACCCACCCAACCCTGGTGTAAGGGCATATTTATCCCTAAGTGTTTTGGTGATTGATGACAATGCATTTGCGAACTAATCGTGTGCCTTGAGTATTCCAGACACTTCATTGCTAGGCACAAGACGATTGGGTGCCCCTCGAAGACTGATGAAGACGTCGTCTTTTCTACGTTTCTTTTTGGTGGATTTGAGTCATAGGAAAGCCGTACTATTAAGAGGGTGTCCGCGTTGGAAAGGTTTGGGTGGAATCATCACGTACACGTCTCCTTCTTGTCCCCTCCTTTTCCCTTGGAGCTTCCTCCGTTTTCTTGCCTCCCTTGTCTGGCTGCTGTGGTTGGTTGCGGTAGTACTGCTCTGTTGGAAATATGCCCTAGAGGCAATAATAAAAGTGTTATTATTATATTTCCTTGTTCATGATAATTGTTTTTTATTCATGCTATAACTGTATTATCCGGAAATCGTAATACACGTGTGAATACATAGACCACAATATGTCCCTAGTGAGCCTCTAGTTGACTAGCTCGTTGTGATCAACAGATAGTCATGGTTTCCTGGCTATGGACATTGGATGTCGTTGATAACGGGATCACATCATTAGGAGAATGATGTGATGGACAAGACCCAATCCTAAGACTAGCACAAAAGATCGTGTAGTTCATTTGCTAGAGCTTTGCCAATGTCAAGTATCTCTTCCTTTGACCATGAGATCGTGTAACTCCTGGATACCGTAGGAGTGCTTTGGGTGTATCAAACGTCACAACGTAACTGGGTGACTATAAAGGTGCACTACAGGTATCTCCGAAAGTATCTATTGTTTTATGCGGATCGAGACTGGGATTTGTCACTCCGTGTAAACGGAGAGGTATCTCTGGGCCCACTCGGTAGGACATCATCATATGCGCAATGTGACCAAGGAGTTGATCACTGGATGATGTGTTACGGAACGAGTAAAGTGACTTGCCGGTAACGAGATTGAACAAGGTATCGGTATACCGACGATCGAATCTCGGGCAAGTAAAATACCGCTAGACAAAGGGAATTGTATACGGGATCGATTGAGTCCTTGACATCGTGGTTCATCCGATGAGATCATCGTGGAACATGTGGGAGCCAACATGGGTATCCAGATCCCGCTGTTGGTTATTGACCGGAGAACGTCTCGGTCATGTCTGCATGTCTCCCGAACCCGTAGGGTCTACACACTTAAGGTTCGATGACGCTAGGGTTATAAAGGAAGCTTGTATGTGGTTACCGAATGTTGTTCGGAGTCCCGGATGAGATCCCGGACGTCAATAGGAGTTCCGGAATGGTCCGGAGGTAAAGATTTATATATAGGAAGTCCTGTTTCGGCCATCGGGACAAGTTTCGGGGTCATCGGTATTGTACCGGGACCACCGGAAGGGTCCCGGGGGCCCACCGGGTGGGGCCACCTGCCCCGGGGGGCCACATGGGCTGTAGGGGGTGCTCCTTGGCCTACATGGGCCAAGGGCACCAGCCCCAAGAGGCCCATGCGCCTAGGGAACCCTAGAGGGAAGAGTCCTCAAGGGGGAAGGCACCTCCGAGGTGCCTTGGGGAGGATGGACTCCTCCCCCCCCCTCTTGGCCGCACCCCAAAACCCATCTAGGGCTGGCCGCCGCCCCTAGGGGGTGGGAAAACCCTAAAGGGGGCGCAGCCCCCTTCCCCCCTATATATATTGAGGCATGGGGCTGCCCATAACACGCGATTTGATCTCTCGTTGGTGCAGCCCTGCCCCTCTCCCTCCTCCTCCTCTCCCATGGTGCTTGGCGAAGCCCTGCTGGATTGCCATGCTCCTCCACCACCACCACGCTGTTGTGCTGCTGTTGGATGGAGTCTTCCTCAACCTCTCCCTCTCTCCTTGCTGGATCAAGGCGTGGGAGACGTCACCGGGATGTACGTGTGTTGAACGCGGAGGTGCCGTCCGTTCGGCACTTGATCATCGGTGATCTGAATCACGACGAGTACGACTCCATCAACCCCGTTCACTTGAACGCTTCCTCTTAGCGATCTACAAGGGTATGTAGATGCACTCCCCTTTCTACTCGTTGCTGGTCTCTCCATAGATAGATCTTGGTGACACGTAGGAAATTTTTTGAATTTCTGCTACGTTCCCCAACAGTGGCATCATGAGCTAGGTCTATTGCGTAGATTCTTTGCACGAGTAGAACACAAAGTAGTTGTGGGCGTTGATGTTGTTCAATATGCTTACCGTTACTAGTCCAATCTTGTTTCGACGGTATTGTGGGATGAAGCGGCCCGGACCGACCTTACACGTACTCTTACGTGAGACAGGTTCCACCGATTGACATGCACTTGGTGCATAAGGTGGCTAGCGGGTGCCAGTCTCTCCCACTTTAGTTGGAACGGATTCGATGAAAAGGGTCCTTATGAAGGGTAAATAGCAATTGGCATATCACGTTGTGGTCTTGCGTAGGTAAGAAACGTTCTTGCTAGAAACCCATAGCAGCCACGTAAAACATGCAACAACAATTAGAGGACGTCTAACTTGTTGTTGCAGGGTATGCTATGTGATGTGATATGGCCAAAAGGATGTGATGAATGATATATGTGATGTATGAGATTGATCATGTTCTTGTAATAGGATTCACGACTTGCATGTCGATGAGTGTGACAACCGGCAGGAGCCATAGGAGTTGTCTTTATTTTTTGTATGACCTGCGTGTCATTGAAGAACGCCATGTAAACTACTTTACTTTATTGCTAAACGCGTTAGTCATAGAAGTAGAAGTAGTCGTTGGCGTGACAACTTCATGAAGACACGATGATGGAGATCATGATGATGGAGATCATGGTGTCAAGCCGGTGACAAGATGATCATGGAGCCCCGAAGATGAAGATCAAAGGAGCTATATGATATTGGCCATATCATGTCACTACTCTATTTGATTGCATGTGATGTTTATCATGTTTATGCATCTTGCTTGCTTAGGACGACGGTAGTAAATAAGATGATCCCTTACAAAATTTCAAGAAGTGTTCTCCCCTAACTGTGCACCGTTGCTACAGTTCGTCGCTTCTAAGCACCACGTGATGATCGGGTGTGATGGATTCTTACGTTCACATACAACGGGTGTAAGACAGTTTTACACAGCGAAAACACTTAGGGTTAACTTGACGAGCCTAGCATGTGCAGACATGGCCTCGGAACACGGAGACCGAAAGGTCGAGCATGAGTCGTATGGTAGATACGATCAACATGAAGATGTTCACCGATGATGACTACTCCGTCTCACGTGATGATCGGACATGGCCTAGTTGACTCGGATCATGTGATCACTTAGATGACCAGAGGGATGTCTATCTAAGTGGGAGTTCATAAGATGAACTTAATTATCCTGAACATAGTCAAAAGACCTTTTGCAAATTATGTCATAGCTCACGCTATAGTTCTACTGTTTTAGATATGTTCCTAGAGAAAATATAGTTGAAAGTTGATAGTAGCGATTATGCGATCAGTAGAAAGCTTATGTCCTTAATGCACCGCTTAGTGTGCTGAACCCCAAATGTCGTTTGTGGATGTTGCGAACATCGGACATACACGTTTTGATAACTACGTGATAGTTCAGTTAAATGGTTTAAGTAGAGGCACCAAAGACGTTTTTCGAAACGTCGCGGAACATATGAGATGTTTCGAGGGTTGAAATTGGGATTTCAGGCTCGTGCTCACGTCAAGAGGTATAAGACCTCCGACGATTTTCTTAGCCTGCAAACTAAGGGAGAAAAGCTCAATCGTTGAGCTTGTGCTCAGATTGTCTGAGTGCAACAATCACTTGAATCAAGTGGGAGTTAATCTTCCAGATGAGATAGTGATGTTTCCCCAAAGTCATTGCCACCAAGCTGCTAGAGCTTCGTGATGAACTATAACATATCAAGGATAGAGATGATGATCCTTGAGGTATTCGCGATGTTTGACACCGCGAAAGTAGAAATCAAGAAGGAGCATCAATTGTTGATGGTTGATGAAACCACTAGTTTCAAGAAGGGCAAGGGAAAGAAGGGATACTTCATGAAACGGCAAATCAGCTGCTGCACCAATGAAGAAACCCGAGGTTGAACCCAAACCCGAGACTAAGTGCTTCTGTAAATAAGGGGAACAGTCACTAGAGCAAGATTACCCTAGATAATTGGTAGATGAGAAGGCTGGCAAGGTCGATAGAAGTATATTGGATATACATTATGTTAATGTGTACTTTACTAGTACTCCTAGTAGCACCAGGGTATTAGATACCGGTTCGGTTGCTAAGTGTTAGTAACTCGAAATAAAAGCTACGGAATAAAATGGAGACTAGCTAAAGGTGAGCTGGCGATACGTGTTGGAAGTGTTTCCAAGTTTGATGTGATCTAACATCGCACGCTCCCTCTACCATCAAGATTAGTATTAAACCTGAATAAGTGCTCTTGCACCTAAAGGAATGGTTTATTGAATTTTGATCGTAGGGATACACATTTTCATGCCAAAAGATATAAGATAGTAATGATAGTACCACTTACTTGTGGCACTGCCATGTAAGTCATAATGGTATAAAATGCATGAAGAAGCTCCATGTTGATGGATCTTTGGACTCACTCATTTTAGAAAAGTTTGAGACATGCGAACCATGTCTATTGGTGTATACGCATGAAGAAACTCCATGCAGATGGATCGTTTGGACTCACTTGATTATGAATCACTTGAGATATGCAAATCATACCACATGGGCAAGATGACTGAAAAGCCTCGTTTTCAGTAAGATGGACCAAGACAGCAACTTATTGGAAGTAACACATTTTGATGTGTGCAGTCCAATGAGTGCTGAGGCATGCAGTGAATATCGTTATGTTCTTACTTCACAGATGATTCGAGTAGATATTGAGAATATTTACTTGATGAAACACAAGTCTGAATTATTGAATGGTTCAAGTAATTTCAGAGTGAAGTAGAAGATCATTGTGACAAGAGGATAAAATGTCTATGATATGATCATAGAGATGAATATCTGAGTTACGAGTTTTGGCACACAATTAAGACATTGTGGAAATTGTTTCGCAATTAATACCGCCTGGAACACCATAGTGTGATGGTGTGTCCGAACATCATAGTTGCACCCTATTGGATATGGTGTGTACCATGATATCTCTTATCGAATTACCACTATCGTTCATGGGTTAGGCATTAAAGACAACCACATTCACTTTAAATAGGGCACCACGTAATTCCGTTGAGACGACACCGTTTGGAGAAACCTAAGTTGTCGTTTCTTAAAGGTTTGGGGTTGCGACGCTTATGTGAAAAAGTTTCAGGATTAAGCTCGAACCCAAAGCGGATAAAATGCATCTTCATAGGACACCCAAAACAGTTGGGTATACCTCCTAATTCAGATCCGAAAGCAATATGAATTGTTTCTAGAATCGGGTCCTTTCTCGAGGAAAGGTTTCTCTCGAAAGAGTTGAGTGGGAGGATGGTGGAGACTTGATGAGGTTATTGAACCGTCTCTTCAACTAGTGTGTGGCAGGGCACAGGAAGTTGTTCCTGTGGCACCTACACCAATTGAAGTGGAAGCTTATGATATTGATCATGAAACTTCGGATCAAGTCACTACCAAACCTCGTGGGATGACAAGGATGCGTACTACTTCAGAGTGGTACGTAATCCTGTCTTGGAAGTCATGTTGCTGGACAACAATGAACCTACGAGCTATGGAGAAGCGATGGTGGGCCCGGATTCCAATAAATGGCTCGAGGCCATAAAATCCGAGAACGGATCCATGGACTTTGGCGGACTTGCCCGATGATCGGCAAGCCATTAAGATAAATGGATCTTTAAGAAGAAGACGGACGTGGATGGTAATGTCACCGTCCATGAAGCTCGACTTGTGGCGAAAAGTTTTTCACAAGTTCAAGGAGTTGACTACGATGAGATTTTCTCATCCGTAGCGATGCTTAAAGTCCGTCGGATTCATGTTAGCATTAGCTGTATTTATGAAATCTGGCAGATGGATATCAACACGAGTTTCCTTACCAGTTTTCGTGAGGAAAGGTTGTATGTAATACAATCAGAAAGTTTTTGTCGATCCTAAGGATGCTAAAAGGTATGCTAGCTCCAGCGATCCTTCTAAGGACTGGAGTGAGCATCTCGGAGTTGGAATGTATGCTTTGATGATGATCAAAGATTTTGGGTTTGTACAAAGTTTATGAGAAACTTGTATTTCCAAAGAAGTGAGTGGGAGCACTATAGAATTTCTGATGAGTATATGTTGTTGACATATTGATGATCAGAAATGATGTAGAATTTCTAGAAAGCATATAGGGTTATTTTGAAAGTGTTTTTCAATGGAAAGCCTGGATTAAGCTACTTGAATATTGAGCATCAAGATCTATAAGGATAGATCAAAACGCTTAATGGTACTTTCAAATGAGCACATACCTTGACATGATCTTGAAGGTATTCAAGATGGATCAGTCAAAGAAGAAGTTCTTGCCTGAATTGTAAGGTACGAAGTTAAGACTTAAAGCTCGACCACAGCAGAATAGAGAGAAAGGACGAAGGTCGTCCCCTATGCTTAAGACGTAGGCTCTTCAGTATGCTATGCTGTGTACCGCGCCTGAAGTGTGCCTTGCCATGAGTCAGTCAAGGGGTACAAGAGTGATCCATGAATGGATCACAGACAGCGGTCAAAGTTATCCTTGGTAACTAGTGGACTAAGGAATTTTCTCGATTATGGAGGTGGTAAAAGAGTTCGTCGTTAAGGTTACGACGATGCAAGCTTGACACCTATCCGGATAGCTCTGAGTAGAGAGACCGGATACATATAATGGAGCAATAATTTAGAATAGCTCCAAGTAGAACAGTTGTTTGGAATAGCTCCAAATAGAGCGTGGTAGCTGCATCTAGGAGATGACATAGAGATTTGTAAAGCACACACGGATCTGAAAGGTTCAGACCCGTTGACTAAAACCTCTCTCACAAGCAACATGATCAAACATAAAACTCATTGAGTGTTAATCACATAGTGATGTGAACTAGACTACTGACTCTAGTAAACTCTTGGGTATTAGTCACATGGCGATGTGACCTGTGAGTGTTAATCACATGGCGATGTGAACTAGATTATTGACTCTAGTGCAAGTGGGAGACTGTTGGAAATATGCCCTAGAGGCAATAATAAAAGTGTTATTATTATATTTCCTTGTTCATGATAATTGTTTTTTATTCATGCTATAACTGTATTATCCGGAAATCGTAATACACGTGTGAATACATAGACCACAATATGTCCCTAGTGAGCCTCTAGTTGACTAGCTCGTTGTGATCAACAGATAGTCATGGTTTCCTGGCTATGGACATTGGATGTCGTTGATAACGGGATCACATCATTAGGAGAATGATGTGATGGACAAGACCCAATCCTAAGACTAGCACAAAAGATCGTGTAGTTCATTTGCTAGAGCTTTGCCAATGTCAAGTATCTCTTCCTTTGACCATGAGATCGTGTAACTCCTGGATACCGTAGGAGTGCTTTGGGTGTATCAAACGTCACAACGTAACTGGGTGACTATAAAGGTGCACTACAGGTATCTCCGAAAGTATCTATTGTTTTATGCGGATCGAGACTGGGATTTGTCACTCCGTGTAAACGAAGAGGTATCTCTGGGCCCACTCGGTAGGACATCATCATATGCGCAATGTGACCAAGGAGTTGATCACGGGATGATGTGTTACGGAACGAGTAAAGTGACTTGCCGGTAACAAGATTGAACAAGGTATTGGATACCGATGATCGAATCTCGGGCAAGTAACATACCGATAGACAAAGGGAATTGAATACGGGATTGATTAAGTCCTTGACATCGTGGTTCATCCGATGAGATCATCGTGGAACATGTGGGAGCCATCATGGGTATCCAGATCCCGCTGTTGGTTATTGACCGGAGAACGTCTCGGTCATGTCTACATGTCTCCCGAACCCGTAGGGTCTACACACTTAAGGTTCGATGACGCTAGGGTTATAAAGGAAGTTTGTATGTGGTTACCGAATGTTGTTCGGAGTCCCGGATGAGATCCCGGACGTCACGAGGAGTTCCGGAATGGTCCGGAGGTAAAGATTTATATATGGGAAGTCCTATTTTGGCCACCGGAAAATGTTCGGGATTTTTCGGTATTGTACCGGGAAGGTTCTAGAAGGTTCCGGAGTGGGGCCCACATGCATGGGGGGACCCACATGGACGTGGGTAGTGGGGGCAAGGCCCCACACCCCTGGTCAAGGCGCACCAAGATCCCCCCTTAGAAGGAATAAGATCATATCCCGAAGGGATAAGATCAAGATCCCTAAAAAGGGGGGATAACAATCGGTGGGGAAGGAAATAATGAGATTTCTTTCCTCCCACCTTGGCCAACGCCCCAATGGACTTGGAGGGCAAGAAACCAGCCCCTCCACCCCTATATATAGTGGGGAGGCGCATGGGAGCTATAGACGAAGTTCTGGCACAACCCTACCTCTCTTCCTACTCCTCCTCTCCCATGGTGCTTGGCGAAGCCCTGCTGGATTGCCACGCTCCTCCACCACCACCACGCCGTTGTGCTGCTGTTGGATGGAGTCTTCCTCAACCTCTCCCTCTCTCCTTGCTGGATCAAGGCGTGGGAGACGTCACCGGGCTGTACGTGTGTTGAACGCGGAGGTGCCGTGCGTTCGGCACTTGATCATCGGTGATTTGAATCACGACGAGTACGACTCCATCAACCCCGTTCACTTGAACGCTTCCGCTTAGCGATCTACAAGGGTATGTAGATGCACTCTCCTTCTACTCGTTGCTGGTTTCTCCATAGATAGATCTTGGTGACACGTAGGAAAATTTTGAATTTCTGCTACGTTCCCCAACAGTGGCATCATGAGCTAGGTCTATTGCGTAGATTCTTTGCACGAGTAGAACACAAAGTAGTTGTGGGCGTTGATGTTGTTCAATATGCTTACCGTTACTAGTCCAATCTTGTTTCGACGGTATTGTGGGATGAAGCGGCCTGGACCGACCTTACACGTACTCTTACGTGAGACAGGTTCCACCGATTGACATGCACTTGGTGCATAAGGTGGCTAGCGGGTGCCAGTCTCTCCCACTTTAGTCGGAACGGATTCGATGAAAAGGGTCCTTATGAAGGGTAAATAGCAATTGGCATATCACGTTGTGGTTTTGCGTAGGTAAGAAACGTTCTTGCTAGAAACCCATAGCAGCCACATAAAACATGCAAACAACAATTAGAGGACGTCTAACTTGTTTTTGCAGGGTATGCTATGTGATGTGATATGGCCAAAAGGATGTGATGAATGATATATGTGATGTATGAGATTGATCATGTTCTTGTAATAGGATTCACGACTTGCATGTCGATGAGTATGACAACCGGCAGGAGCCATAGGAGTTGTCTTAATTTATTGTATGACCTGCGTGTCATTGAAGAACGCCATGTAACTTACTTTACTTTATTGCTAAACGCGTTAGCCATAGAAGTAGAAGTAGTCGTTGGCGTGACAACTTCATGAAGACACGATGATGGAGATCATGATGATGGAGATCATGGTGTCATGCCGGTGACGATGATGATCATGGAGCCCCGAAGATGAAGATCAAAAGGAGCAAAATGATATTGGCCATATCATGTCACTATTTGATTGCATGTGATGTTTATTATGATTATGCATCTTGTTTACTTAGGACGACGGTAGTAAATAAGATGATCCCTTACAAAATTTCAAGAAGTGTTTGTTGGAAATATGCCCTAGAGGCAATAATAAAAGTATTATTATTATATTTCCTTGTTCATGATAATTGTCTTTTATTCATGCTATAACTGTATTATCCGGAAATCGTAATACACGTGTGAATACATAGACCACAATATGTCCCTAGTGAGCCTCTAGTTGACTAGCTCATTGTGATCAACAGATAGTCATGGTTTCCTGGCTATGGACATTGGATGTCGTTGATAACGGGATCACATCATTAGGAGAATGATGTGATGGACAAGACCCAATCCTAAGACTAGCACAAAAGATCGTGTAGTTCATTTGCTAGAGCTTTGCCAATGTCAAGTATCTCTTCCTTCGACCATGAGAGCGTGTAACTCCTGGATACCGTAGGAGTGCTTTGGATGTATCAAACGTCACAACGTAACTGGGTGACTATAAAGGTGCACTACAGGTATCTCCGAAAGTATCTATTGTTTTATGCGGATCGAGACTGGGATTTGTCACTCCGTGTAAACGGAGAGGTATCTCTGGGCCCACTCGGTAGGACATCATCATATGCGCAATGTGACCAAGGAGTTGATCACGGGATGATGTGTTACGGAACGAGTAAAGTGACTTGCCGATAACGAGATTGAACAAGGTATCGGTATACCGACGATCGAATCTCGGGCAAGTAAAATACCGCTAGACAAAGGGAATTGTATACGGGATCGATTGAGTCCTTGACATCGTGGTTCATCCGATGAGATCATCGTGGAACATGTGGGAGCCAACATGGGTATCCAGATCCCGCTGTTGGTTATTGACCGGAGAACGTCTCGGTCATGTCTGCATGTCTCCCGAACCCGTAGGGTCTACACACTTAAGGTTCAATGACGCTAGGGTTATAAAGGAAGCTTGTATGTGGTTACCGAATGTTGTTCGGAGTCCCGGATGAGATCCCGGACGTCAATAGGAGTTCCGGAATGGTCCGGAGGTAAAGATTTATATATAGGAAGTCCTGTTTCGGCCATCGGGACAAGTTTCGGGGTCATCGGTATTGTACCGGGACCACCGGAAGGGTCCCGGGGGCCCACCGGGTGGGGCCACCTGCCCCGGGGGGCCACATGGGCTGTAGGGGGTGCTCCTTGGCCTACATGGGCCAAGGGCACCAGCCCCAAGAGGCCCATGCGCCTAGGGAACCCTAGAGGGAAGAGTCCTCAAGGGGGAAGGCACCTCCGAGGTGCCTTGGGGAGGATGGACTCCTCCCCCCCCTCTTGGCCGCACCCCAAAACCCATCTAGGGCTGGCCGCCGCCCCTAGGGGGTGGGAAAACCCTAAAGGGGGCGCAGCCCCCTTCCCCCCTATATATATTGAGGCATGGGGCTGCCCATAACACGCGATTTGATCTCTCGTTGGTGCAGCCCTGCCCCTCTCCCTCCTCCTCCTCTCCCATGGTGCTTGGCGAAGCCCTGCTGGATTGCCACGCTCCTCCACCACCACCACGCCGTTGTGCTGCTGTTGGATGGAGTCTTCCTCAACCTCTCCCTCTCTCCTTGCTGGATCAAGGCGTGGGAGACGTCACCGGGCTGTACGTGTGTTGAACGCGGAGGTGCCGTCCGTTCGGCACTTGATCATCGGTGATCTGAATCATGACGAGTACGACTCCATCAACCCCGTTCACTTGAACGCTTCCGCTTAGCGATCTACAAGGGTATGTAGATGCACTCCCCTTTCTACTCGTTGCTGGTCTCTCCATAGATAGATCTTGGTGACACGTAGGAAATTTTTTGAATTTCTGCTACGTTCCCCAACATGCTCCCAGGAAAATGGTAGTACCGTAGGCATCCGCTGTAGTACCGCGCGGTGGCGTGGTAGTACCGCAGGTGCCCACGGTAGTACCGCTCCCTTGGAGCCGCACTACCGCTGCCCACCAGGCTAGTGCCGCGCCTTTGCGGTAGTAGGGGCGGATGTAATTGTTTACATCCGCACCTACCGCGGTAGTACCGTTTTCGCCGAGCGGTAGTACCGCGCTATGCAGTTAGGCAGTAGTACTGCCCCTCGGCGGTACTAGTGTGTCGGATTTTTGGTACTTCCGTTTCTTTGCGGAAGTAGGCATGAAAGTTCCCTTCCCCCGGCTGGGGTTTTTTGCCTAGCAGTAGTACCGCATGGGGGCGCGGTAGTACCGCGCGTGCGGAAGTACCGCCCCCAGCTCCTGTGCGTCTGTTTATCTTTACTGTTGTTGGGGTTGCGGCAGTACCGTGGGTCGGTACGGTAGTACCGCACAGCCGTACGGTAGTACCGCTTGGTTGCTAGCAGTAGTACCGCGTGGCCTTGCGGTAATACCACTGGCCAGGCGCAGTAGTACCTCTGGCCGCGGGCTGGTTGGTGGGTAACAGTTGGATCCTTTTCCCACACTATATAAGGGGTCCCCTTCTTCCCTGTTGACTTACCTCTTCCACCCCCAAGCTCCATTATTGCTCTAAGCTCCATTTTCGCCCGATCTCACTCCCTAGCCGACCAAACTTGTTGATTTGCTCGGGAGTGGTTGAGAAGGCCTCGATCTACACTTCCACCAAGAGATATTTGATTCCCCCACTAATCCCTTGCGGATCTTGTTACTCTTGGGTGTTTGAGCATCCTAGACGGTTGAGGTCACCGCGAAGCCATAGTCCATTGTGGTGAAGCTTCGTGGTGTCGTTGGGAGCCTCCAATTGAGTTGTGGAGATTGCCCCAACCTAGTTTGTAAAGGTTCGGTCGCCGCCTCCAAGGGCACCATTAGTGGAATCATGGCATCTCGCATTGTGTGAGGGTGTGAGGAGAATACGGTGGCCCTAGTGGCTTCTTGGGGAGCATTGTGCCTCCACACCGCTCCAACGGAGACGTACTTCCTCTCAAAGGGAAGGAACTTCGGCAACACATCCTTGTCTCCACCGTCTCCACTCTTGGTTATCTCGTGCCTTTACTTGTGCAAGCTTAATTGTTTCATATATCTTGTTTGCTTGTGTTCCTATCCTTGTTGCATCATATAGGTTGCTCACCTAGTTGCATATCTAGACAACCTACTTTGATGCAAGTTTAAATTGTTAAAGAAAAGCTAAAATATGTTAGTTGCCTATTCACCCCCCCCTCTAGTCAACCATATCGATCCTTTTAATTGGTATCAGAGACTCCTCTCTTTATTAAGGACTTTACCGTCCAAAGAATATGGTTGATACCGTAGACGGTGTGGAGGAACACTCCAGTGTGAATCCGACCTCATCTACGGGCGATGGGGGAACCTCGGTCTCTCGTGAGGAGTTCAATGTGGCCTTGGAGACATTGAAAACCTCCATGACGACCGAAGTTGAAAGCATGTTTACTAAATTTCTCGAGGGGCTTAAACTATCCACCGCACCGTTGAAAGTGGGTGACCCCGCCGACAAGGTGACGGATGCTATCCCCGACAAGGGGGAAGCTAGTAGTGAAAAGGCTCCTTCTTCTAGTGGTAAGAATGGCACCGGCATCTTTGCCCATGTGGAACCACCACTTGTTTATGGTGGACCGGTTCCTTCCACTCATTTGAATCATGCCGGTACTCCCCCTAAGATTGTGAAAAATGAGGACTTTGATTCTTGGGTTTACCGCTTTAAACGTCATTTAAATCATGTGAACACTAACCTTTGGAGAATCATTGAAGAAGGTTTCTATCCACATGATCCAAGCAACTTCACTCCTCGAGAAGCCGCAGACAATCAATTCAATGAGAATGCTCTCTTCATCATTCAAGATGCAATTCCACCCGAAGACCTACCTCATCTTTGTCCCTTCGCCTTGGACAAAGATGCATGGCATTGTGTTGCCTCTCTCTACCGGGGAAGCGCAAGCATTCAACGCTCCAACTATGAAGTGGTACAAGATGAGGCCGATGAGTTTGCAATGAAAGAAGATGAAGAACCTCGTGAGCTTTATCGGAGAGTAACCAAACTCGCGGTCTCACTACGAGATCACGGGAGCAAGGACACGGATGACAATTGGATCAAGCGCAAATTCCTCAAGGCAATGATGCCCTATCACAAGGCCATGTCCTCCGTCATTCGTGAAAGACCGGACTTCCACACTTTGACCTCAAGCGAAGTGTTGGATGAGTTTGTTGCCATGAACATTTTGGACAAGACCGCCGACAATGCGGTGCTTCGTTCTCAAAGGGCAAAGAAGCCTAACCTTGCATTGAAGGCCAAGCTCACCGTTGAAGAAGAAGAAGAGGAAGAAGAGGAGAGCAACCCCGAAGATACGAAGTATGCGTATCATGAACACATGGCACTTGCTTCAAGGCAATTTTGGAGCAAGAAAAACTCGAGGCCAAACTTTAGCAAAAACAACTCAAGTGGCACGAAGAGCAAGCAACGTGTAAGGACTTGCTAAAATTGTGGCAACGTGAGTCATTTTTTTTGCGGAATGCACGTATGAGAAGAGGGAAGACAATGGTGGCAAGCTCATCCGAAAGGACAAGGCCAAGTCGTTCCCCAACAAGAGTAACTTCACCAAGAAGACTCCTACCAAGGCATTGGTGGTACAAGAAGAGTACAATGAGGATGATGACGATGATGAAAGTGATGAGTCGGTTGCCATGGCCTCTGTTGCCATTGCGACGACTCCACGGGTGTCTCTCTTCGACTCACCTAATGAGAGCATCACCGCCAAGTGCCTCATGGCTAAAGCCACCAACAAGGTAACCTCCAACATTAAAACTACCATCATTAATCATCCTTCTCCGACGGATAGCATTAATGAACTTGAGGAAGATAATGTGGAGGCTAATGAGTTTGAGGCCTTTATGGGCAAACTCAAGGGAAAATCCAAGAAGCACTTTGTTTCTCTCTTGGAACAACTTGGTGAAGCCAATGACATGATCGAGGCTCACGAAAACACCATCACTAAGATGGAAGGGCATAGTCGTGACTATGCCGATGAGATTTCGGATCTTTCCGATGCTCTTGAGGAAGAGCGTGGTCTTCGTTTGGCTCTTGAGGAGTCACACAACATTGATCATGCTAAGTTAAAGAAAGATTATGATCATGTCCTCATTGTTTCTCATGTGCTAAACTCCGAGAAGGCCGAACTTGAGGTTGATTTTGCTAGACTCAAAGAGGAGTTTGATCTACTTGACAAGGCTCACAAGGTCTTGAAGGGTGCTCATGCTAGCCTCAAAGAGTCTCATGATCAACTTCAAGTAAAGCTAACCAAGGAAAAAGCCACTTTCCCTCGTATGATGTTAATTGATAATGCAAATGCTACTAACCCGTGTTGTGAGCATGTGCATCTTGTTGAGGAGAATGCTAAGCTAAAGGGGCAACTTGAGAGAGGTCTTGCGACTTGCATACAAGGCAAGAAGAACCTCAACGATCTCTTGATCAACCAAAAGGGAGTTGTGGCCAAGGAAGGGGTTGGGTACGTGCCCGACTCCAAGAACAAGAAGAAGAATGACAAGACCAAACGACCTCCTCTCATGCAAACCTTTGTGAAGGAGGGAGAGAGTGCCTTCGAGAAGAAGAAGAAGAACATTGCAAAGGGCGGCAATGTCAAGAAGGGCAATGCCACCCCTCCCAACAAAGCCGGCGATTTTAATCCTTCTTATGTGTTATGCCGTGCTAGTGATGGGCATGTTTATGCCAAATTTGTTGGTTCTCTTCATGAATACATTGAATGGTCTATTTGGGTTCCAAAGACCCTTGTTACTAACATCAAAGGACCCATTACAAAATGGGTACCTAAAACCAAGCATTGATCTCTTATAGGTGTTTGCTTCCGGTGGGGGATCATGGTTGCTTGATAGCGGAGCTACAAATCATATGACCGGAAGCAAGGACTTGGTGGTGGATGTGCACAAGGTTCCATCTATGCCCACCAATATCGAGTGGGGTGACGCCTCATCTTCTAAGGTATTGGGACTTGGCAAGGTGGTCATCTCTCATGATCTCACGATTGAGAAGGTCATGCTTGTTGAGTCACTTGCATACAATTTACTTTCCGTTCGTCAACTTGCAATCATGGGCTTTGCCACTTTCTTTGATATCGATACCGTGGCCCTCTTGTGGAGCAAGACTGTTAAAGTAGCCTTTGTTGGGCATGTCGAGAACGGTCTATATGTGATTAACTTTTCGAAGCAACTCACTAAGACCGCGACGTGCCTAATGGCTAAAGTTGATGTGGGATGGCTTTGGCATCGCCGTTTAGCCCACGTCAATATGAGATCTTTGCAAAGTCTCCTCAAGGGGGACCATGTCCGTGGACTAACGAATGTTAGTTTTGCTAAAGATCGTGCTTGCAGTGCTTGTATCGAAGGAAAGCTACATGAGAAGGCTCACCCTCCCACAACTATCATTTATTCAAAGAGGCCTTTGGAGCTCCTTCACATGGATCTCTTTGGGCCTCCATCCTTCGATAGTCTTGGAGGTAGGAAGTATTGCTTGGTGATTGTGGATGACTACTCAAGGTACACGTGGGTGTATTTCTTCAACAGGAAGAGCGAGACCCAACAAACTGTCATTGACTTTGCAAATGAAGCGCAACGTCAATACAATGCAAAGATCTTGACAATAAGAAGTGACAATGGCATCGAGTTCAAGAACTACACCTTCGATGAGTTTCTTAGTGATGAGGGGATCAAGCATCAATATTCCGCACCTTACACCCCTCAACAAACCGGTGTTGCGGAGAGGAAGAACCGGACGTTGATGGATGCGGCAAGGACCATGATGGCGGAGTTCAAGTCCTAGTACAACTTTTGGGCAGAAGCCATCAACACCGCGTGTCATGCATCCAATCGGCTCTACCTCTGCAAGGGCTTGAACAAGACTCCATATGAGATACTCACCAGTAACAAGCCCAACATCAAGTACTTCCGGGTGTTCAGGTGTAAGTGTTTCATTCTCAACAAAGGTGTTCGGTTGTCTAAATTTGAGGCTAGAGCTTATGAGGGCATATTTGTTGGTTATGCTACAAACTCTCATGCTTACCGTGTCCTCAATAAATCCACGGGACTTATTGAGGAGACGTGTAACGTGGAGTTTGATGAGAATAACGGCTCCCAAGTGGAGCAAAGTGGCACTTGTGATGTAGGTGATGAAATTCCTCCCCAAGCCATAAGAAGAATGGGTGTTGGCTTTATCCTACCCATTGAGGAACCCCTTGTGGCCGAAGGAGAAGGACAAAGCTCCACTCAAGCGGAGCCATCACCAACCCAAGGCCCACACGCTTCCGAAGAACAACATGAAGGCCCTCATCCTCAAGAACATAACCAAGGGCAAGATCATGCTCAAGACGGTGTTGACACATCTAGTGATGCCCAAGGTCAAGTTCTCTCCTCCGAGCAAGTTCAAGAACAAGAAACAAGCTCAAGACGACGCTCAAGATGATCAAGTGACCACTCCTCGTCACACCCCTGAGGAGGAATTAGAGTGTCGTGCCGCCAAGGTTGCTTCCAAGCTCTCCACCAAGGATCATCTCATGACGAATGTGTTTGGAAGCTTACGAAAGGGGGTAAGCACTCGTAGACAATTAGCAAATTATTGTGAGCATCACGCGTTTGTCTCTTGTGTGGAACCCCACAAGGTATATGAGGCGCTAGAAGATCCGGATTGGCTCAATGCCATGCATGAAGAACTCAACAACTTCGAGTGCAACAAAGTGTGGAGATTGGTGCCAAGACCGACGGGGAACCACAATGTCATTGGAACCAAGTGGATATTTAAGAACAAGCAAGATGCCCATGGGATTATAATTCGCAAAAAGGCTCGTTTGGTAGCACAAGGCTACTCCCAAGTCGAGGGTATCGACTACGGTGAAACCTTTGCTCCCGTTGCTCGTCTTGAATCTATTCGCATGTTGATTGCCTATGCTTCTCATCATAACTTTAAGTTACAATAAATGGATGTGAAGAGTGCTTTTCGAGGATCCCTACTTTCCCGATCATGTGTATCAACTCGATAAGGCACTCTATGGCCTTAAACAAGCCCCACGTGCGTGGTATGACCACCTTACCGAGTTGTTACAAGACCGTGGTTTTGAAGTTGGGCTAATCGACCCCACTCTTTTTACTAAGAAGGTCAAAGGGGAGTTGTTTGTGTGCCAATTATATGTTGATGATATTATCTTTGGTTCCTGTTGGGGATATTGCCACTAGGCGTAAACCGGCCTACTTGGGCCGGGTTAACTTCATTAGTGGCGTAAAAAGATGAAGGCCCAAGGCCTGTAGTCGGTTAGAACATGTAGCCGTAAACCGACCTGATGTATGACTTGTATTGTAAGTAAGGAATAGAGAGATACCAACCGGAATACGAGTATGAACCGGTTAGGACTCTATGGACCGACGGGCGTCACCCGTGTATATAAGGGGACGACCCGGTGGCGGTTCAAGACAGACAACTACAACTCGAGCCTAGTTGAAGCTTGTTTGCTCCCTAGCCATCGAGATCATATCAATTCCATCACAACTAGACGTAGGCTTTTACCTTCATCGAAGGGGCCGAACTAGTATAAAACCCTCGTGTCTTTGCGTCCGCTTTAACCCCTTCAAGTAAACTCGTAGCGATGGCTCCGCGACTAAGTACTTTCGCTAGGACATCTGCCGTGACAAATCCACGACAGTTGGCGCCCACCGTGGGGCTATCGCACGTTGGTTTGACGATCTTGGAGGGCAAGCTCAAGGGACTCGAAGGCTATGTTGTGGACCGGATGACCAAGAGTCGTCGGGGCAGGATCTACATTGACGACGCAGGATGGGGTCCCGAGGCCGATTCGATCGAGTACGGGTACCGGGTCCCCTTTGGTGGCATACACGTTTTCATTGGCAAAATCGGTGAGCCTGGGCCTGAGCCGGACATCTGCACCAACCTCATCGAGACGGCTCAGCGGCCGGTTTATTATATCAGCGAGGTGCTTATTGAATCCAAGCAAAGGTATCCGCATTGGTAGAAGCTGGTCTATGGAGTTTTTATGGCCAGTCGGAAGTTGAAGCAGTATTTTCAAGGGCACCCCATCACAGTGGTCAGTTCAGCTCCCTTGGGTGATATTATACAGAACCGGGAGGCGACTGGCCGGATTGCCAAGTGGGCTATAGAGCTTGGGCCACACGGACTGAAGTACGTGCCTCGGACGGCAGTGAAGTCTCAAGCACTTGTTGATTTCATCAATGACTGGACGGAGTTACAAGCACCAGAGGAGAAGCCGGATCACACATATTGGACTATTCATTTTGACGGATCCAGGCAATTGGAAGGCTCGGGGGCTGGAGTCGTATTAACTTCCCCACGAGGTGATAAGTTTTGTTATGTTCTCCGCTTAATGTTCCCTTGTACTAATAATGCATCTGAGTACAAAGCCTTGCTCCATGGTCTCCGGATGGCTAAAGAGATGAATTTAAGCTGGGTTAAGTGCTTTGGTGACTCGGACCTAGTGGCTCAACAGGTGTCTGGCACTTGGGATTCTAAGGACCCGCTCATGGCTGCATATCGTCGGGAAGTGGATAATATTGCAGGTTGTTTCAAGGGTTATCAAGTGGATCATGTGGACCGTTGGAAGAATGAAGCGGCGGATGCTTTAAGTCGGTTGGGCTCTCAGCGTAAACCGGTCCCGCCTAACGTCTTTTTGGACGTGTTGCACAACCCGTCAGTCAAGCTCCCAGGTGAGGTGGATTTGGCTATCCCTGATCCGGAGGTTCAATTGGTGGCAGCCCTGCATGTTATTCCGGATTGGACAGTTCCTTATCTTGCGTACATGAACCGGGGGGAGTTACCAGAGGATGAGATTCTGGCCAGGCAGATAGTCCGTCGATCCAAGTCTATGACGATTGTCAATGGTGAATTACATCATTGCAGTGTATCAGGGGTGTTTCAACGTTGTGTTTCTCCTGAGGAAGGCTGTGAAATCTTAAGAGAAATCCATGAAGGGGATTGTGGACACCACGCCGGTTCAAAGTCTCTGGTGGCAAAGGCGTTTCGTCACGGGTTCTACTGGTTGACAGCGCATGCTGATGTGGAGGACTTGGTTAAACGGTGTGATGGATGTCAGAAATTTTCAAGGCGTGCTCATGTGCTGGCTCAAGAATTGAGGATGATCCCAATAACTTGGTCGTTTGCAACTTGGGGGCTGGATATGGTTGGGCCTTTTAAAAGATCCAAGGATAAGAAAACCCACCTTTTGGTGGTAGTTGACAAATTTACCAAGTGGGTTGAAGCGGAGCCTGTCAGCAAGTGTGATGCAGCAACAGCGGTGCAGTTCATCAAGAAGGTGATTTTCCGGTTTGGTTTTCCACACAGTATCATTACTGACAATGGTACCAATTTATCCAAGGGCGCTATGAAGGAGTTCTGTGAACGTGAGCACATCCGACTTGACGTGTCATCAGTGGCACACCCCCAGTCCAATGGACAGGCAGAACGAGCTAATCAGGAAATCTTGCGAGGCATCAAACCCCGGCTTATGGTCCCATTGCAAAGAACACCAGGATGTTGGTTTGAAGAGCTACCATCTGTATTATGGAGTATCAATACTACGCCAAACCGGTCCATAGGATACACGCCATTTTTCATGGTCTATGGAGCAGAGGCAGTTCTCCCTAGTGACATCCGGCACGATTCGCCTCGTGTGGCAGCTTATGTTGAAGCAGACAATGAGACAACACGGCAAGACGCTTTGGACCTATTGGACGAGGAGCGTGATATAGCGGCTGCCCGTTCGGCGATTTACCAGCAAGATCTTCGTCGCTATCACAGTCGCCGGGTTAGAACCAGAACTTTTCAAGAAGGAGATTTGGTGCTTCGACTCATCCAAGATCAAACGGATATGCACAAGTTATCCCCACCTTGGGAGGGACCTTTCGTGGTCAGCAAGAATTTGCACAATGGGTCGTACTATCTGATTGATATTCGAGGGCATCAAGATTCACGTACATCAGAGGAGGAGACCAACAGGCCGTGGAATATAGCTCATCTTCGGCCTTACTATACTTGAGCCATTGGCTCTATCTATGTACATATCATGACAATGTATATATTATCTTTGATATATCAAACCGGAGCCTCAGCTAAAGCGGGGTCTTTGTCTTTCTCATCATGCGAGGTTACACGGAGTGGTTCTGTTTAAAGCGGCCTCCGGTTTACCCCTTGACATATGTTTTTTATATATCACTGGGGGCCTTGGTCGTGTCCGAACCAACGAACACCCTTTGATAGGCGACAGCCACCAGATCATTTGGGGACATGGTCAAGTCTGAACCAGTCACGCCTCTTGGTCGGCCTAAGGCCACAAAATCACTTGGGGGCATGGTCGAACCCGAACCATTGTCACGCCTCTTGATCTGGCATATATGCCACGAGTCATTTGGGGACCTGGCTGACTTGAATCATTGTCACTCCTATTGGGGGCCTTGATCCTGTCCGACCATGGTAATACCATCTGAACAGCTCAGTATAGCATATTTTTGCAAATGGTTTTTATCATTGCCTTTGCTTCCATGTTGTTTTCATGGTTTGTTCGTTCTTTGCTTTTGTTGGATTTCTTTTATGTCAACAAGCATATTTTTTCCGGTTCAGCCAATAATTTTTGATCCCCCTTTAAATCCGAAGGAGTCTGCCTGGTTTACCTTTTTCCTGTTAACATCATGGAGTAACCAGGGGGCTCGTATTAAGTCAGTACGGTTTGTACGGGAGCTACTTTCTCCCTTTTTGACGGTAATGGTTTATAAAACCACCGCTTCAGGCTTGGCTAAAGCCAGCTTTATGCTCAAACATGGCAGGTATTTATGTATCATCTATTTGTTATATTACTGATACACATATCAAGATCATAATCCGGCTGACAGTATAACCGCCATCGAAGTTCAAATTTTTCTGATTGCAGGAAATATGAATTAAAGTTTTTCAAGCAAAAGCTTCAGTACTTATGCACGAAGGCATATTCCAGGCAGAAGTTTTAACTATCCTATTACAAGGCAGCATGGTGCTCAAACAAAATCATTGTTTTTGTGGAAGGATGTTGCAAATAGCTCTTCAAACTGGCTTCCGGTTCAAGCCTGCTCCTCATCCTCCGCCGCTTCAGCTTCCTCGTCTCTACCCATTGGCTGGAAATCAACAGTGGTCCAGTCAATTCCCATTAAAGCTTGGAAAACAGCCTCTTCATGGATCAGGGAAGACGGTTCAATATCAGGGGCGTAAGTGTGCTTACGGATTGGAGGAATCAGATTCTCTGCTTCAACAGTTGGGGCAGGCACTCGCTTGTTTTGATTATTATATTGCGCTTGATAAAGCGTCAAATCTGCCTCTTCAGCTAGCTGGCAAGCCAGAGGGTGCACTGCACGGTTTATGGCCCTTAAATCTTCTTCGTTGAATTCAGAGCCATCTTCTTTCAGACTGGGGTAGCCTTGAGCTGCTTCCACAGGATCAAAGTCGGGCACCCATGCCTTTGCCCGGATTAAGGCGTTGATGGCTCCAGTTCGGGCAGCAGATTTTTTCAGCTCCTCAATCCGGGCTGGAAGCATTGACAGCTTGCTAAGAGTGTCCTGGATTAAAGAGGGCGCCGAGTTGTTGTGAGAAGCTGTGGTGATGATCCGTTGGGCTCCGGTATACAATTGTTCCACCAAGGTGTAGGCAGCTTTCAATTTCTTTCGCACATCATTTCCTAAGTGCCCAATACGTGTGCCTACAACAAGATTGGAATGGTCTCAAACCGGATTTACGATACAGCAGATTCAAATTTATCACAGAAGTTACAAGGAGCTTACCAAAGATTACAGCAGTCATGGAGTGTATTTGCCGCTGTACGGCCGTCAGTTCATCCACCACCGGTTTAAGGGCCGCTTCAGCATTTTCCGCTCTTTTGGTTAAACCGGCCTTCTCAGTGGCCCAGTCAGCCCGCTCTTTCTTGAAACCTTCTTTCAGCCGTTCAGCAGTGCTCAAAGCGCTGGTTAATTCTTGCTTGGCCTTATCTGTTTCAGCCTGCTGGGTCTTCAGGGCCTCCTGCAAATCGGCAATCCGGTCCTCCTTGATTTTCACCTCAGCCTGCATATAGATGGCATTTTAAGCTTTGCACAGGCGATCCAAGAAATGGAAGTATCAACCACATAACAAAGTTATATGCCTGATACTTGGGGGCTAATGCACCTTCAGTTTTTTATCTTGCTAGATTACAAAGTCCCAAGCTCAATACAAGGTTTCAACTTGGCACTTGGGGGCTAATAGCTATTTGATCAAGTTATGTTCTAAGGACAGCTTATTATTTTTGAGCCCCGGTTTACTTATGCTAAGTTAGACCGGCCCTCGAGGGTTATGCCGACGGATTTCAAAAATGTTCAGGATCAAGTCCCGGTTTGACCAAGGTCACAAACCGGCCCTTGGGGGCTACAAGGATGAATGCAATGGCAGAAAGGAAAGAAGGAATTTACCTCAAATTTATCCCTCGTCATTTTGACTAGGCCAGCTTCACAGTCACGGCTAGTGTAAAGCCGGTTTAAATAGCCAGAGTGAAGATCTTGATCATTCAGAGCGGTGTATGTCTCTAATTCAACATCCCATTTTCCTTTGTTCAAAGGGGAAGAATCCTCTTTGATGGTATGCCTGGTAAGGGTGGCAGGATTCCTGGGTTCAGAGCGGCCTACGCCGGTAATCACAACATCATCATCTTTTGACTCGCCGGTTTGGGTTGGCACGGCCGGTTTGTCAGCAGGAGTGTGGGATTTCTCAATCTGGACAGAGCTGGCAGGCGGATCAGCAGAGGCTGGAGTATGAATAAGACCTTCTTCAGGGATAATGTCGTCTTGCAGACGAGGATCATTGGGGATATCTTCACAAGTAAACACTTCATGATCCGGTGCTTGGTCATGTTCTGGGGCCACATCTTTTTCAGCCGCTCTATCCAGGCGGGCCTTCTTGCTTGGTTTCGGTTTAGCCCTGAAAGAAAAATAAAAAGTCAAGGAAAAGTGTAAGCCATTGCGCAGTATACTGGAAGCATATGTTCGGTTTAACTTACCCAGCAACTGTTTTCAAAGGTGGTAGCTGGGTGGCCGACGATTCACCAGACGATGAATGAGAAGTGACCTGGTAATCGGAGTCGGATGGATTAAGAGGTTGACGGAAGAAACCCGCTTTAGGATTTAAATCAATAAAAAGGTCGGAGACCTCGGAGCGGCGTTTTCGAACTGGACTGTTCGGTAAACCGGTAGAAGTAACTACCTGGCCGCTGTGCCGGGTTGTGCGGCGAGCTTCGTGTTGCTGGGTCTTCATAAGAAAGTTGGGATCCAAATAAGCAAGAGGATGAGAAAATTTAACTTTCCGATTTGTCCGGCGAGATTTTGGCAAAGGCAAGATTTCTGAATCGGAAGAGAGAATAGTTACCTCAACGAAGCCCGCATTGCTGGCCTCAGCGTCATCCTGACAAGCATCATCATCAATAAGGCGGGTAAAAAGTAAGCCAAGTGAATCAAGTTCTACCTCAAGATCCGAATTACCCACATCATCATCAATAGCTGGGTCAGATGAAGCGGTGGTCTTTCTTTTATGAGCTGGTTTCTTGATAGCCTTGGTCTTGGGCCGGGTTGGCCGCCCTGCCTTCTCCGTTTTATCTTGTGAAAGCTTCTTGCTCCAAAACGGATTATCACTCTGGATCAACAATAATTAAAGGTCAGACAGATAAAGCAGTAACAGGTTCAATAATAAAGCAAGTAAAATCTTACCGCTGGCGGTTCGTTGGTGGTGCAGTAAGGAAGCAGACCGGTTTGAGCACAGAGGTGCTCCGGTTCATTCAACATCTTCTTTACAGATTCTGTGACTTCGTCGTCGGAGACCTGGATTTTGATATGTCGGAGTGGGTCATCGACACTGCCAGTATATTCGCACATCAAACTAGGGCGCCGGCTTAGAGGCAGAATGCTCCATGATATCCAGCAGCGTGCAAGGTCTATTCCTGTTAAACCATTGGCCATGAAGGCCCGGAGCTTGGACAGTTGAGGGGCATATTTAATTCTCTCCTTGGCGCTTAGCCTTTGTGGAAAAGGGTGAGTGTTGCTGAGGCGTTCCGGACGGAAGCCAGGCAAGGGATTTTCATTGTCAGGGGAGGTATCCTTGCAATAAAACCAAGTTGCGTTCCACTCCTTGGGGTGAGTATGGAGTTTGACGTGGGGATAGGTGATTTCCTTCCTCTTCTAAATGGCCATACCGCCCAGTTCGGTATTAGGGCCGTCGGTGAATTCAGTACGGCGGTTTAGATGAAAGAGATCTCTAAATAACTCGACTGAAGGCTCTTCTTGAAGGTATGCCTCAGAAAGTACTTGAAAGTGACATAGATTGGTGACGGAGTTGGGGCCAGTATCCTATGGACGGAGTTGAAAGTTGGCTAACACATCCCGATAAAATTTAGAGCCGGGCGGTTTGAAGCCCCGGGCCATGTGATCTGCGAAGACCACGACTTCTCCTTCCTGGGGCATGGGAGGACATTCATCTCCAGGAACCCTCCAGTGAATCGTATCTTTGCTATCCAAAGCGCCGATCAGGACTAGATCGTCCAGCTGTGATTCTGTGACACGGGAGGGAACCCAGTTGCACTTGTACACTTGTTTGGCCATGACGAGATCTACAAGAAATAGGTGATCCGGTTCAAGGACATGCCGGATAAAAAGGTGTTGATCTAATTACGGTAAACCGGAGGCAGTACCCATAAACCGGTCTTCTACAACGCGGCATCAGATGGATTCTGGCGGTTCAACCAGGGGACTAATGACATATATACCGGTTTAGCAATTTTTTCTCTATGGTGAAGTTAAACCGCCTGGCCTAAGCATCGGAAGCAATTGAAATTATGGATAACTAGTTATGCAGAAACAAATTTCACAAAATCGTGTTACAGCCGCGGATCTACAGCAAGCTCACAAAAACAGAAAATATTTCGAAGACTAAGGCGGAAACAGAAGTGAACCATTGAGCGGATATGTGCGGGAGATCTATGAGTTTGGATGAGAAATAGCAAGCGGATGCTAAAGGGATCGCTACTAAGCACAGCAAGAGTTCACAGATGCATTCAAGGTCAGAGAACAGCTATGAACGCGCAATGAACATAGCAAGAACATGGAACCCTAAGAACAGATCTAGGTTAAGAAGGAGAGAGAACTTACCGGGAACGGAGAAGATGCGGAAAGACGCCGCAACACTCTGGTACGTTCAGGTTGATGCAGCGGCCCGAGACAAGGCAGAGGTCGACGGTGGTGGCGGAGCTCCAAAGCCGGCGACGTGAGGAAGAATAAGAAGAAGGGACGAAGGGGAAGAGAAAGGAAATGACCCTTCGTTCTTATTTATAAGGCAACCGAGCTAGGTCAAACGCGCAAATCCAGGAGCTGTCATTAAGAGGGCGTTATGAATTTCATAATGACGTCATGCCGGTTTACAGTAACCAAAACTGATGACGTCATGCCGGTTTACAGCAACCAAAAATGATGACGACATGGAGATTTGCCAATTAACAGAAGATATCCAAGACGCAAGATGATGTGAAGGATTGACATGAACCAGTTCAAATCAATCTGGGGCCTAATGTTGGGGATATTGCCACTAGGCGTAAACCGGCCTACTTGGGCCGGGTTAACTTCATTAGTGGCGTAAACAGATGAAGGCCCAAGGCCTGTAGTCGGTTAGAACATGTAGCCGTAAACCGGCCTGATGTATGACTTGTATTGTAAGTAAGGAATAGAGAGATACCAACCGGAATACGAGTATGAACCGGTTAGGACTCTATGGACCGACGGGCGTCACCCGTGTATATAAGGGGACGACCCGGTGGCAGTTCAAGACAGACAACTACAACTCGAGCCTAGGCGAAGCTTGTTTGCTCCCTAGCCATCGAGATCATATCAATTCCATCACAACTAGACGTAGGCTTTTACCTTCATCGAAGGGGCCGAACTAGTATAAAACCCTCGTGTCTTTGCGTCCGCTTTAACCCCTTCAAGTAAACTCGTAGCGATGGCTCCGCGACTAAGTCCTTTCGCTAGGACATCTGCCGTGACAAATCCACGACAGTTCCCCTAACAAAGCTTTCAATGAGGAATTTGCCGCTCTCATGACCTCAAAGTTCGAGATGTCTTCCATGGGAGAGTTGAAGTTCTTTCTAGGGTTTGAAGTGAAGCAAAGAAGAGAAGGAACCTTCATCAATCAAGCCAAATATACTCAAGACATGCTCAAAAGATTCAAGCTAAGTGATGTCAAGTCGGCTTCCACTCCCATGCCCACCAATTGCCAACTTGACATAGATCCCAATGGTAAAGCGGTGGATCAAAAGGTATATCGCTCCATGATAGGTTCCTTGCTTTACCTTTGTGCATCTAGACCGGATATCATGTTGAGTGTGGGAATTTGTGCACATTTTCAAGCCGCACCTAAGGAAAGTCACTATGTGGAGGTCAAACGAATCTTTTGATATTTGGATCATACCCCAAACTTTGGCCTATGGTACCCAAGAGGAGCAAACTTCAAGCTTGTAGGGTATTCAGATTCCGATTGGGCGGGAGACAAATTGGATAGGAAGTCCACTTCTGGAGGGTGCCAATTTCTTGGTTGCTCTTTGGTAAGTTGGTCTTCCAAAAGGCAAAGTTGTGTGTCTCTCTCGTCCACCGAAGCGGAGTATGTGGCAGCCGGTAGTTGTTGTGCACAACTCTTATGGATGAGGCAAACTTTAAAGGATTACGGTGTCATTTCTGACAAAGTGCCTCTTTGGTGTGACAATGAAAGTGCCATCAAGATCTCTCTCAACCCGGTGCAACACTTCAAGACGAAGCATATTGAGATTCGGTATCACTTCATCCGGGATCACATTAGGCGAGGAGAGATCGAGCTCAACTATGTCAACACTCATGATAACCTTGCAGATATCTTCATGAAGCCCTTGGATGAAGCAAGATTTCGCGAGTTAAGGCATGAGCTGAATATCATTGATTCGAGCAATGTTGCTTGAACCCTTGCACACCCCACCATACTCAACGTGTTGTCCTGTTTAGATGTAGGCATGGACATAGGGGGAGTGATGTTCTCTCAATGAACTCTCCCTCCCCCCCCCCATTATGCATAAATCGATCAAGTGTTTCATATTAGCCATGTTTGATGGTACTTGTGCTTCAAAGACGAGTTGTGGTCATGGACCCAAGGATAATTCTTCGCGGTGCCATACCAGTTGACTCAAACATAGGTGGCTACGGCCACCGCCCTCTCTTTGGAGAGGTGGTGTCTCGTGGTTGTTTCGTTTGTCGTGTGCCTTTCTGGCTTTGTGTGTTGCGTGGTCTTGTGGTGTCGTGTTGGCTCGGAGTGTTTGTGCAAAGACCCAGTTTTTCGTGTGCTCGAAACGTGCATCTTCTTGAGCTCATGGTACTACTGCGGCTGGCCGCGGTACTACCGCTTTGGGAGGCACGGTACTACCGCTCAGGTGCGGTACTTTGGAAGTACCGCGCCGGGCGGTACTACCACGTTGGGGCACGGTACTACCGCGCCGTCGAGGAAGCATGGGGGTTATGACTCGGGCAGGGGAGTTCCAACTCCCCATACCCATTCATTTGTCTCTCTCCCCACATCTCTCTCTCTCTCGCTCAAGAACGGCGCAGGAGGCCCTCACCGGATCTCCGTCTCCGACCACTCTCCTCGGATTCCGGCCGGTGGGATCGTTCCCCACCACTTCCTCTTGGCATGGACCAAGGTTTTCCCCAAATCCCTCTTTTTCTTGGTTGTTCTCTTGCTTCTAGGTTTTTGGGGAGAAACTTGTTGTTCTTGAGATTTTAGGCCAAATCTATGCAAGAGTAGGATGTAGGAGAGTCGTGATGCGTAGGAATCATACTTGATATGATGTCTTGTGGTAGCTTTGTCCAACCATAGTACCGCGTGGTTTCGCGGGCTTTTCTCAGATTTGAACTTGTTCAGATCTGACGCGGTGCGGTACTACCGTCTGTGATGTGCGGTACTGCCGCTCTTGCGGTACTACCGCCCATCAGGTGCGGTACTACCGTGCTAGCTCGTGTGGTACTACCGCTCAGCAGACGCGGTACTACCGCGCTAGCCGAGGTGCTAAGGTCGTACTACCGCTCCTAGACCCGGTACTACCGTGACCTTGCACGGTACTACCGCGTCTAAGAGCAGTACTACTATCTTAGCTTCGCAGCACTTGGCAGTACTACCGTAGGGATCAAATCTCTCTCTAGGCATTTATCATGTGTGCTTTCTGCTTGTTTCTCTTGCTTTGTTGTGTTCTTTGCATTAATCCCTCTTGGCTGTTGTGGGTGTTCTGCGTTTTTGTGTCTCAGGTGGTGGCTCTCGCCATTCCAATCCCAGTCGTGACACTGCCTCCAAGCGTCTGCGCAACCCCCAAGATGAAGCCCCAGAGGGCTCCAATGCCCCCAAGCTCAATGTCAAGACCACTGCCAGCAAGCAAAAGGAACCTGCGATGGGCATGTATGAGATTTCTGTCTCTGAGTATGTCGAACGCCTGAGGATCAATCCCTATGTGACTCCTCGAGCTGTGCTCAGAGGCACCGAGATGTTCTGGAACAAGCAACAGGTTCTCATCTATCTGGATGTGATCAAGAGCAAGCAGAATACCTTCGTGGATGTCAAGTGGATAGACATGCATCACATGCGGAAGGACAAGTTTCGAGACTATTTTAGAGAGGCTCTGGACTTGGTGGAGCAGTTTGCTATTGATCCGGTGATCTCTTTTCACCATGACTATGACCCTGAGCTCATCTGTCAGTTCTTTGCCTCAGTGTACTTTCATCCCGGGGAGGAGCGGAGGATGACCTGGATGACCAACGGCCGTCAGCTGTCTGCTACATGGAAAGAGTTCATGGATCTGCTGCACATTCCTGATGACGGGCTTCACACCACCATTGGTGTTTGCCCCCATGCCAACTCTGAGTCTGCCAACAAGAACCTGCTTCAGCCTTTCCTTGTTGAGAAGGTGCTCCCCAATGGCAAGTCAACTTGGGTGTTAAACTCCTTTCTGGATATCATGCATCGCATCTTCCGCAACACTCTGTTCCCACACATTGGCGACAAGGACAAGGTCCATGCATATCTAGTGGACATGTTGCTCCTGTGTGTAGAGGCACATTCTTCTCAGACTCAGCCACTTGATGTCTCACACATCATGTGGTGTGAGCTTCGGTTTGCGGTGTTCACTCGCAAGGTACCTATCTATGGACCGTACCTGTTTCTGCTGCTCTCCGCCACTTGGGAGAAGATGTACCCGGGTGATGAGTTCCTTGCTCCAGACTAGATTCGCCATGAGTCCATCAGCCTCCGCGTCAAGCCCAACTGGGCCAACACCACTATCCGTGTTGAGGCCTCTTCTGCTAGGAGGGCTGCTGGTGAGGAGGAGGTTGCTGCTAAGAATGTTGCTGAGGACCGTGCTGCTAGGTCCACCACTCCTTCCTCTGAGCCGTCATGGGCCAAGAAGCTAAAGGACAAGATGAAGACTCTCTTCTGCATGCAGGCAAAGGGACAGTACAGGGCTCACGTGGCAGACAAGGAGAGTCGTCGCCGTGACAAGAAGGTTATGAGGCTCTTTGGAGAGGATGTGTCTGGCGGGTCTGAGGACGTCGTCACACCTGAGGCTGCCTGGATGCCAAAGCAGGGATACAAGTGGACCAGTTTGGAGGATGACTTCGAGGAGACTATCCCCGCCGCTGAGTCTGACGAGGAGCGTGAGGAGCAGTGGGACGACTTCTCTGCCTGAGCCACCCCGTGTGTGTAGGTGTCCTCTCTGCCTTTTTGGCGTCTCGATGCCAAAGGGGAGAGAGTGTAGGGATTTGCGTTGTGTCGTGCTTGGTACGTTTATTTGCTTTGTCTTTTGGACCTCATTTGTGCTTGTTTGATCTTGTTTGGTTTGTGCTTTCGAGACCTTTCCTCGTATGGTGTAAGACATATGCACTTTATCTATCGTAGTTAACTTATGTGTGTGCTATCTTGTCTAATGATAGATATGCCTTGTCTCTATAATATAGGGGGAGCTTTGATCCTAGTATTCGTGTGCCGTGCAGTCCAAAGCACTCATCTAGGTGGCACACATCTAGAGGAGCCCGTCTATATTCTAGAGAGGAGGGGTTTGCATTTACTTAATTTTATTTTCCTTGTGCAAATCCCGTATTGTTATCAATCCACCAAAAAGGGGGGAGATTGTAAGGGCATATTTATCCCTAAGTGTTTTGGTGATTGATGACAACGCATTTGCGGACTAATCGTGAGCCTTGAGTATTCCAGACACTTCATTGCTAGGCACAAGACAATTGGGTGCCCCTCGAAGACTGATGAAGACGGCGTCTTTTCTATGTTTCTTTTGGTGGATTTGAGTCATAGGAAAGCCGTACCATTAAGAGGGGGTCCACGTTGGAAAGTTTTGGGTGCAATCATCATGTACACGTCTCCTTCTTGTCCCCTCCTTTTTCCTTGGAGCTTCCTCCGTTTTCTTGCCTCCCTTGTCTGGCTGTTGTGGTTGGTTGCGGTAGTACTGCTCCCAGGAAAACGGTAGTACCGTAGGCATCCACGGTAGTACCATGCGGTGGCGCGGTAGTACCGCAGGTGCCCACGGTAGTACTGCTCCCCTGGAGCCGCACTACCGCTGCCCACCAGGCTAGTGCGACCCCTTTGCGGTAGTAGGGGCAGATGTAATTGTTTACATCCGCACCTACCGTGGTAGTACCGTTTTCGCCGAGCGGTAGTACCACGCTATGCAGTCAGGCAGTAGTACCGCCCCTCGGTGGTACTACTGTGTCGGGTTTTTGCTACTTCCGTTTCTTTGCGGAAGTAGGCACAGAAGTTCCCTTCCCCCTGGCTGGGGGTTTTTGCATTGCGGTAGTACCGCATGGGGGGCGCGGTAGTACCGCGCGTGCGAAAGTACTGCCCCCAGCTCCTGCATGTCTGTTTATCTTTACTGTCGCTAGGGTTGTGGCAGTACCGTGGGTCGGTACGGTAGTACCGCATAGCCGTGTGGTAGTACCGCTTGGTTGCTAGCAGTAGTACCGCTGGCCGTGGACTGGTTGGTGGGTAACGGTTGGATCCTTTTCCCACACTATATAAGGGGTCCCCTTCTTCCCCGTTGACTTACCTCTTCCACCCCATGCTCCATTATTGCTCTAAGCTCCATTTTCGCCCGATCTCACTCCCTAGCCGACCAAACTTGTTGATTTGCTCGGGAGTAGTTGAGAAGGCCTTGATCTACACTTCCACCAAGAGATATTTGATTCCCCCCACTAATCCCTTGCAGATCTTGTTACTCTTGGGTGTTTGAGCATCCTAGACGGTTGAGGTCACCGCGAAGCCATAGTCCATTGTGGTGAAGCTTCGAGGTGTCGTTGGGAGCCTCCAATTGAGTTGTGGAGATTGCCCCAACCTAGTTTGTAAAGGTTCGGTCGCCGCCTCCAAGGGCACCAATAGTGGAATCACGGCATCTCGCATTGTGTGAGGGCGTGAGGAGAATACGGTGGCCCTAGTGGCTTCTTGGGGAGCATTGTGCCTCCACACCGCTCCAACGGAGACGTACTTCCTCTCAAAGGGAAGGAACTTCGGCAACACATCCTCGTCTCCACCATCTCCACTCTTGGTTATCTCGTGCCTTTACTTGTGCAAGCTTATTTGTTTCATATATCTTGTTTGCTTGTGTTCCTATCCTTGTTGCATCATATAGGTTGCTCACCTAGTTGCATATCTAGACAACCTACTTTGATGCAAAGTTTAAATTGTTAAAGAAAAGCTAAAAACTATTAGTTGCCTATTCACCCCCCCCCTCTAGTCAACCATATCGATCCTTTTACCTGGCTTTGAGAACAAGACTTCGTCTCAAGCTCCAAGATCAAGTGCTCCGTATCACCGTCCGCTCTCGAAGGTCACGTGCAACAAGTGCCAACAGAAGGGTCACTATGCCAACAAATGCTTGAATCAGAGGCGTCTCCTCCCTCCTCCTCCTCCTCCTGTGAGATCGGCAAGTACAGCTGTGGTCAAGCATAACCCCAAGTCTGCTAAGGTCAACTTGTTGAACGCAGCTCAGGCAGAGGACTCACCAGATGTGATTATGGGTAACCTTCTTGTTAATGACATTCCTGCAAGAGTTCTTTTTGATACTGGTGCATCTTTGTCATTTTTATCGAAGCCTTTTGCATCCATGCATGATGTGCATACTGTTGATTTGCCTAAGCCGATAGCGATTTCTTCTCCGGGTTTGTTCATGAACACCAAAATGATGGCTCCGGATGTTACTATCACGTTGGGTGACTACAAGTTTCTTTCTTCTCCAATGGTCCTTGGTAACTCAGATATTGATCTTATTCTTGGTATGGATTGGCTTTCTAAGCACAAGGCTCAGCTTGATTGTGCGGCCATGCAGATTCAATTGACTCATTCGTCTGAGGATGTAATTGTCTTTGCCGCTAATGACGATACCATCTGTCTGTTTTCTCTCAATGAGAAGGGTGAACTGGATGCCATCTCTCAAATTCCAGTCGTTTGTGAATATCAAGACGTCTTTCCAGAAGAGCTTCTATGAATGCCTCCGCACCGGCCAGTTGAATTCGTCATCGATCTTGAGCCTGGCACGGAACCTGTTTGCAAACGTCCTTACAAGCTTGGACCTGAAGAGTTGAAGGAGCTGAAGAAGCAACTCGATATTCAAGAGCATATGGGCCTCATCCTACCTAGTTCTTCTCCGTGGGGTTGTGGAGTTCTTTTTGTGAAGAAGAAGGATGGAACGGACTGACTTTGTGTCGACTACCATCCATTGAACAAGAAGACTATAAAGAACAAGTACCCACTTCCCAACATCAACGAGCTGTTTGAACAACTCAAAGGTGCTCAAGTATTCTCCAAGCTTGATCTCTGTATGGGCTATCACCAGATTCAAATTCATGAGCAAGATATCCCCAAGACGGCTTTCAAAACAAGCTATGGTTCATATGAATAGACGGTCATGTCTTTTGGCCTCGTCAACGGTCCTCCGACTTTCTCTCGCATGATGAACTTCATCTTCAACCCCTACACAAATGACTTCGTCTTGGTCTACCTCGATGGCATTTTGGTCTTTTCCAAGAACAAGGAAGATCATGCCAAGAACTTTCGTTTGGTGCTCGATAAGCTCAGAGAACATCAGTTCTACGCCAAGTTTTCAAAGTGCAAGTTTTGGCTCGATGAGGTTCTCTATCTTGGACATATCATCTCTGCCAAGAGCATAGCGGTGAATCCTCAGAAGGTGTCTGCAATTGTGAATTGGGAACCACCTCAGAACATGAAGCAACTCCGGAGCTTCCTTGGTCTCGCAAGCTATTGTCGAAGGTTTGTTGAGAACTTCTCAATGATCGCGAAGCCGCTTTCCAACCTTCTGACTCCTCCTGAATGTGACATTGCTTTCAACACCTTGAAAGAGAAATTAGTCACTGCTCCAGTTCTGACTCCTCCTGATGAATCCAAACCGTTTGAGGTCTTCTGCGATGCCTCTCTTCAAGGTCTTGGTGCAGTGTTGATGCAAGGGAACAAAGTTGTGTCTTATACCTCTCGCCAGTTGAAGCCCAATGAAAAGAACTACCCCACTCATGACCTCGAGTTGGCGGCAGTTGTGCATGCTCTTTTGACTTGGAGACATCTCTTATTGGGAAGAAAAGTGGACATCTTCACTGACCACAAGAGTCTCAAGTACATCTTCACTCAGCCTAATCTCAACCTCAGGCAGACTCGTTGGGTCGAAATGATTCAAGAGTATAATCCGAGCATCGAATATACTCCAGGCAAGGCCAATGTAATTGCTGCCGCATTGAGCAGGAAGGCTTACTACAACAGTTTGATTCTCAAGCCTTACCAACCCGAGCTTTGTGAAGCTTTCCGCAAACTCAATCTGCAAGTTGTTCCTCAAGGTTTCCTCGCCAACCTTCAAGTCTCTCCTACTTTGGAAGATCAGATTCGCGAGGCTCAACTTCTTGATGCTATGCTGAAGAAGGAGAAGATTGGGATTGCCAAGAGTCAACCCAAGTACAAATGCTATCGCCTTGATGACAAGGATACTCTCTTCTTCGAGGATCGCATTGTTGTGCCTAAAGGTGACCTTCGTAAAGTCATTATGAACGAGGCTCACAATTCACTCCTCTCCATCCACCCTGGAAGTACGAAGATGTACCATGACCTCAAGCAGGCGTATTGGTGGACTTGAATGAAGTGCGAGATTGCTCAGTTCGTGAATGAATGTGATGTCTGCAGAAGAGTGAAGGCAGAACACCAACGACCAGCTGGTCTCCTCCAACCTCTTGCCATTCCAGAATGGAAGTTTGACCACATTGAGATGGACTTTTGACGGGTTTTCCAAAGTCCAAGCGTGGCAATGATGTTATATTCGTTGTCATTGACAAACTCACTAAAGTGGCTCATTTCCTGCCTATCAAAGAGTCTATCACTGCAACTCAATTGGCGGAGCTTTATACCTCTCAGATTGTCTCTCTGCGCGGCATTCCGCAGTTGATCTCTTCAGACCGTGGCAACATCTTTACCTCGAAGTTTTGGGATTCTTTTCAGAAGGCCGTGGGCACCAACATCCGTTTCAGCACATCTTTTCATCATCAAACTAGCGGCCAAGTCGAGCGTGTCAATCAGATCCTTGAAGATGTGCTCAGGGCTTGCGCTATCTCTTTCGGTATGAAGTGGGAAGATTGTCTTCCATATGCCGAGTTCTCCTACAACAACAGCTTTCAAGCGAGTTCGGGCAAGGCCCCATTTGAAATTCTCTATGGCAGGAAGTGTCGTACTCCTCTTAACTGGTCAGAGACTGGTGAACGTCAACTTCTTGGAAATGACTTGATCACAGAGGCAAAGGAAATGTGCAAAGTCATTCATGATAACCTCAAAGCAGCGCAATCGCGCCAGAAGAGCTACTATGATAGTAAGCATCGTGATTTGGCTTTCGATATCGGAGACCATGTTTACCTCCGTGTCTCCCCAATGAAAGGTACTCATCGCTTCGGTATCAAAGGGAAGCTTGCCCCTAGATACGTGGACCCTTTCAAGATCGTCAGCAAGAGAGGTGATCTCGCCTATCAACTCGAGCTTCCCTCCAACTTTGCAAATGTGCACGACGTGTTCCATGTCTCTCAGCTTCGCAAGTGCTTCAAGACTCCTGACCGCACCGTCAACTTCGAAGACATTGATCTCCAAGAAGACCTTTCTTATCGTGAGCACCCAGTTGCTATTCTTGAAGAAACTGAGCACAAGACTCGCAATAAGTCAATCAAATTTCTCAAAGTCAAGTGGTCACACAATTTCGACCGTGAAGCCACCTGGGAACGCGAGGATCACCTCCATTCTGAGTACACAGTGTTTTTCCAGTCCTAGATCTCAAGACGAGATCCTTTCGTAGTGGTGGAGTGTTGTAACACCCCGGATGTAATTTACCTTATCTGTTTCCAAACACTTGCCGTTTCCGGCCTAAGTTATTTTATTTTCCTCGGTGTCGGGTTTTTGTCTTCGTGTGTTGTTGTCTTTGTCATGCATCTCATATCATATCATCATGTGCATTGCATTTGCATACGTGTTCGTCTCATGCATCCGAGCATTTTCCCCATTGTCCGTTTTGCATTCCGGCGCTCCTATCTCCTCCGGTGCCCCTTTCTACCTCTTTTCGTGTGTGGGGACTAAACATTTCTGGATTGGACCGAGACTTGCCAAGCGGCCTTGGTTTACTACCAGTAGACCGCCTGTCAAGTTTCGTACCATTTGGACTTCGTTTGATACTCCAACGGTTAACTGAGGGACCGAAAAGGCCTCGTTTGTGTTGCAGCCCAACACCCCTTCCAATTTGGCCCAAAACTGACCAAAATCCCTCCCATCATCTAGAGCGTTCGATCACGATCGTGTGGCCGCAAACCGTGCTCAATTTGGAGCCTCCTAGCTCCTCCTACCTATAAAAATAGGTCTCCCCCAAAATTTTCGGGTCTTCCCTACCTTAAACCTAGATCAAATCCCTCTCTGCGCGGCCGGACATGTCCGTCGCCGCCCGGACGCACCGCCGCCGCCAATAGGAGGCCGCCACCTATCCCTCTGCCGCTGTCTCTCTCCTCCGACCCGGGCAAGCCCGCAGCGGGCCCTCCAGGCCCATCGGGGTGCGCCGCCCGCCTCGGGTCGCCCCGGCGCCGCTCCTCACGTCCGCCGCCGAAGCCG
>NC_057812.1:452190981-452205324 GCF_018294505.1 Triticum aestivum | reverse complement strand
CACCGCCCGCCACCTGCTCCGGCCGGCGAGCTCCTCGCCGCCCGCGAGCGCCGCCACCTACTCCAGCGACCGCGCCCGCGCCGCCCGCGGCCACCTCGTCGCCGGCCCACCTCGGCTTCTTCTCCGGCGACCTCGCCCAAGTCCGGCGACCACGACGCGCCGGTGAACAGTACTCCGGTGAACAGTAGCCGATCTGGATCTCAGATCCAAAAACCCTAGGGTTGACTTTCCCCTCTCCCCTTATATTTTTTTGCAATCTTCATCATGTCGTATCTCTGCATCCGTAGCTCCGATTTGTGCGTGTAGCATATCAAAATGTTAGTCTCGACGAGTACATCATTTCTTCTCATTGCATCATTTTCATTTGAGCTCATCTTGATGCCCGAAATGCTGTTGGAAGAGGGCTATGTGATGAATTTGTCAGATCTGTTTCAGCAAATGGCATTTTGTCATTTTTGCCATGATTAATGTGTGCATGCTATGATCCTGAGATCTACATGTGTTTTGTTATATGTCATTACATCTTTACAGTGTTGCTTGTCATGTATTTTTGTGATATTTGTGGTGACTAGCACAAGCTTGCAAAGTAGCGTAATCGGTAATGCTGATTACTGGGACTTAGAATTTCACTAAGTCCTTGTCCTGATTTTGTTGTTATGCCATATGTTCATGTTGTTTCCTAGTGATCCATGCCTCTTTTGAGGATGATCTGTAAGGATATTTTGTTAACATTGTGGTGCTCTATCCATCCATGTCTTTGTTTTCATTTATGGAGCACCCTAGCTTGAGTCAATCAAGCTCTACTTTTGCTATATCGTGAATCCTGGCAGATTGTTGACATGTTTAGCGATTTTGCCGAGGATGTTGCTATTGATCCGTGCATGCTATGATGTTGTTCTGGACATGTCTAGCTCCTATGCCATGTATTCTTGACGGGTGTATGCTTAGTTTGTCATGTAATGCTCTGTAGTGAGTGCATCGAGCTCGTAAACATGCCTACTCGTTAACTCATTTGCATGCTCCAGTTTTTCACTAAGTCTGAAATCTGTTTATGTTTTTGCCATGTTCACATGCTTGCAATTGTGTTTTCTGATCCCTTTTGGCTCAAGGTCACTAAGGGACTTTCTTTAAGTGCTTTGAGTAGCTTCATGCCATGCCTTGCTTTGCCATGGTAAGTTCCTGTAACATGTAGTTTTCATGCTCTCAAGTATGCTTCCTGATGATAAATTCCAGACTTGTGTTAATTTCACTAAGTCTGAAACCTGTTATCATTTGCATTTTTGCCATGCTTGTTTGAACCTGTTAATGGATGAATTAGCCGTAGCTCAGTGTTCATCTTTTGTCAAGCATCATGAGTGGATCCCTGCCATGTATTTTGTTGTCATGTTTGAGTGCTGTAGCATATTTATCTTGATGCACTTAGTTGGTCACTTGCTGATTATCGCAGACCGGTGCCATATTTGTTTTGCTTGTCATTTCCAAACCGTGCATCCGATTCCGGTGATCTTTATATCGATTTCAACACAATCGGCCACTAAGAAAATAAGCATATACAATAGTACAACGGTATCTAGCTCACGACACGTCTCCATATTTTGTTGATGACACTGACGGACTTTGCATTTGATGCGTGCTCCGTATTTTGTTGACGACACTTATGATCATTGTATTTGAAGCGAAAGCACGATATGGTCACTGGACTTTAGAATAAGCTCATCACGGTCACCACATACATTTTGTCGTGTTAACCAACATGTGGTTGGATGGTTAGAGGACAGTGGTTTCTCGAGCCCACCAAGGTTAAAGTCCCGGTGCTCGCATGTATCTTGTGTTAATTTCAGTATTTTCCAGCGACGTACGTTCAGTGGGAGGAGACGTTCCACTCGACTACAAGGCACCTATGGTGACTTCGTAAAAATCTCAAGATCATATATGCTGGCCCACTCTCTTGAAGGTGCTCATAGTGGTAGGGTTCGCGTGTGTGCGCTTATAGCGGTGAGTGCTTGCGCGTATATATGAGCCCTTGCGTCTGTACCGTGTTAAACAAATACATATCATGATTATACGGTCACTGGCTCACCCATACAACTCCGTATTTTGTTGATGACACAATCAATTGACCAGTCAAATGTTCCACACGGCGCAACTAGTGTTGCACCATCGAGGCGCGTAACCGTGGGGCCCACCTGTCAGCCCGTATATGAAAGAAAGAAATGGTAGTTTGAGTCTGTACAGTGTTAATAAAATAGGAGAACATTTTAGGGTGATCATACGGTCACTGGCTCACCATACAGCTCTGTAATTTGTTGATAACACGATCAATTGACCAGTCAAATGGTCCACATTCAGCAGCGCACATTACCATAGGGCCCACCCGTCAGCGCGTATATGAAGGACAAAAATGGTAATAAATGAGTGGTTTCGGGGAGGGCGGGCCGGTCGCGGGTGGCGGGGGCTGGCGGTTCGGCCGGTGGTGGCTGGCGGCTCAGGGGGGTGGAGTTTGATGATAAACTGGAGGCCCTTGATTTCGTATCAAACGGCTGGAAAATCTAATGACCAGAGATGAATAAGTCAGTCGACTGACGTGTAGCCTCACCCCGCACATACACATGCACGCACGCAAGACACGCACGCAAGACAACGCATGCATGTAGGCATGCCACACTGACACGTACATACGCACGCATGCTGGCGTGCAACACTGACACGTACACATGCACTCATGAACACAAGCACGTACGCACCCATGCATGCAACACTGAAACGTACCCTTGCACGCACGCAACACTCGCATGCCTGCATGCACACAACACACGACGCAAGACACACGTTCAACCTATACATGCATGCACCCTTTGTTAAGGACATGGATTGTTATGGCTATTAATCAATTTTATCTGTGATAAGCAGAACAGTGATGTTTGCAGCGGTCTTTATGAATCACAATGTATCGAACGGGCTATCAACATAGTAGGCTTATCTACATGAAAAAGATGATGTCACACTCAATGAACAATCATCGGTTTATGAAATGCCCGCTTCTAACCGCCCTGGCCCACCAAAGGTTCCTCTGCTGTGCGCTGCCTGCGTTGGGTCGCTAACATGCATGCCATGCACCCAAGGAGCCCACTTGTCAGTGGAAGAATGGCGCGGTGTCCTAGGTCAGAGCCGAGGGCGCAACTCGCGGCACGCCCGGCTGAACACGCCTCCGTGCCGCATTTAGACGCCTCCATGAAACCTGCCCGTGTGGAAGCCGAGAAACCCACTCTGGACACACGTCCGTTCATGACCGGGCTGCTCCACTATCTCCTCCACCATTTTGTCCACTCTTACAATGGCTTACGAAGAGTAGTTATTCCGCATACAAGCCGGCTAGGTAGCCCGCCAGATACGAGCTATGCAGCTTGCTGATCCACCTCCCTCCCCTTGCCCGACGGAGCCAGTTGCCGCCCCAAGCCGTGGAATTTTGCCATGTGTTGTTTTCATGGACTAGCCAGATGCCCGTGCATTGCACGGAACATCAAGATGCATTTTGTTACAAACTCCCGCATGCATGCAAGGGATAATTAATGTCCTCCTTTGCTAGTACCACGAGGCAAACACCATTAATATTACATCGATTAGTGTTAGTGGCCTTGTATATCTGCAAATTGTAATTTTGATAGTGGCCCCTTGTATATAAAAATGGAGGGAGAAAGATGAGAGATAAGGTGAGGAGGAGTGGGGCGTGGTGCTGACTGGTGGTCGGACTGGGCGGAGGCATGTGGATGGATGGCGCATTATGTCTAGGTTTGTATCTCTCTCACACACACCCACGTAGGTGGGGACGTGCATGAAGAGAAGAGGTGCACGCATGGCGCACGTACTCCCGTCTCTTTCCCAACCACACCCGCGCGGGTACACGGTGGAGCTCATTTCTGTACGAAAAAGGCAGCCCATGTGGTAATTTGGCACGTGTACTGGTTGTCCACTTGGTGGAGGGAGGATCGTCTACCACGGGTGAACAAACAAATTGCGACTTGGAGCGTTATGTTAAATTAAAAAAAAGAGGCAAACCATGTGGGGTCTACCTTAGAGGCAAGGCTCTATACACTGGAGTACTTTTGATGTGTCCCGTCAACTCGCAGAATGAGGAGAAACTTTCTTAGTACGCCCTCTTCCCCGCCCACGGGCGCGCTGGCTCGCAGGATGAGGTGAAGCTTGCTTACTAGTACACCTTACGCCCGCTCCCTCGCCCACGTGCGCGGTGGCTCGCAGCACGAGGAGAAAATTTTCCTACTCCCTCCGTTTACTCCTCGTCCCTACTACGTACTTTGGTTAGTACTCCCTCCATTTACTTATACAAGGCCACTATAAAAAAAATACATTTTGCATCTATACAAGGCCACAAATAGTAATCGAGACAAAAGTTACTACTCCCTCCTTTCCAGTTTATGGCTCAATTTCAAAATCTCTCCAACCAAGGTAGACGGTGAGTGGTTGAATTAATTTCGTATTTTTCACAATTAATTAGTACGCTCATTTTTCTCAAGAAGTTATGTTTACCGAGGCATTAATTAGAACGAATGCATGAATGACCACTAAATTTCCATGAACTTGTACATGCATTGGTTAGTTTCCTCTTGACACTGCTTGCGTCGGGTGATCTAACGCACCTCGAAATCCAACATGTAATGGTACTACTACTAGTATAGTAGAATTGAGACTTATCAAACGGAAAAACGAATGTTTTTTAGATGAGCCCTATAAACCCTAGTGGGTACGTACTCCGTAAAAACAGATTTTTCCAAAACTAAGTCGCTCCCTTTCATGAATTCTGTAGTATACTCCTCCATCGATGCTCCCTTTCATGAATTCTGTACTTCCTGTCGCCGACATGTGGGACATATAGCAACTGGGTCGACGTGTCAAGCACCAAATAACAGTGCAGAACAGCAGGGGGACGCACCCCACTCGTACCGGCCCAGTAGTAGTAATGAGCAATGAGACGTCAAATCACAATGCTGCACTTTCCCAGACGGACGAAGCAACCATTATTTCACACTTCGGTTCGCCATCATCTCAAACCACATACTAGTATTGCTTCTGACTCAAGAGGGACACGCGCATCGCCTTGGTACATCATGACATGTGGGACCGCATGACAGGCCATGCTCCCCCGCCAATCGCTCGGTAAAATCACCTCATTTTTACTATACTTCCTCCGTATCGGTTTACTACATGGCATGCACGTCGTTCTAGGTTGAGAATTTAACTGGCTATATATGTGATGAACAGTACTCTAGCCTTTTAAAAATGTATACTTTTGTACAGCAGTACTATCGATGGATTGCGTCATGGAGCAAAAATTGAAATTAAAAAAAAGGTGGTACATATAGAGAGCGCTCGTCGCCAAATTATGCATATAGTACTATTAAAAAGGCTAGTTACAATAATGGTGTCCAGCACAACCCACCCCTCAAATAAAACTAAGAGGGTGCTTGGATACGTTTTAGTCCCATGACTAAAAGTAGTGGGACTAAAACATGCTAGCCTCACCCATGCTTGGATCCAAATACTAAAAAGGCTAAAATCAAGTTAATGAGCATTTATTATCCTCCAAACCCTCCAATCCAGAACTTTCCTATGTTAAAGGAGAGGAGTTAAATGAGTAGAGAGAGGACTAATCCACATTTTAGTAGGGGTACCCCTGACTAAAAAAATTAGTCTCAATACTAGTTTTAGCCCCTCTTTAGGCTGGTCGTAATGGTAGTATCATAACTAGTATCATGCATGCCAACTAGGCAATTTTGATGAGGTGTCATAGTATTAAATGAAGAAAGAGAGGGTGGAGTATCATATCATGATACCGTATCATAATAAATGCTATGCTACTTTGTGTCATGCATGGCAATAAATAGAGTACTACATGATACTAATATGTGATACTATGCATTAGGGAGGTAGTATCATACACTAGTATCATATGCATGATACTAATATATGAAACTCCCCATTACAACCAGCCTTAGTCAGGGGTGCTTGGAACTTTAGCCTCTTAAAGAGACTATTTTTAGTCAGACTAAAATAAGTCCCTTGGATCCAAGCACCCTCTAAGCATCCTGGAATTCTTTGACAAAACTAAGCACCCCGAAATTCTTTGACAACTAAACTGTTGGCTATATGATGTTGGCCATATATATTGTATGTATATAATGTGAAGAAACGAGTGGTAGTACGATACCAACTAAAAGATGAAATGTAAGAAATACTAGTATGTACGTACTGAAGAGTTAAAGTAACAAGAAGAAACATAACATAGTTCTGCTGGGGGCTCAGCACAACACACCCCTCAAATTAAATTAAGCACACCTGAAATTAAACTTTGCAAGTATTCTCGTAGACACTGCATTAGAACCACCATGAGCAACGACACTGCCACCTTACTCGGAGTCCTCGTCCACGTCCTCGACTTCGTCCTTGTCCCTCTTCCTCTTGGCCGATACTTCTTTGCTTGAACCGCACACTTGGCTGTTGCTCTTCATCCAACCCTTGTAGATATTGAAGCAAAGGTAGCCATCCATTGCAGCGTAGTGGATCTGGTCTATATCTTGTACATTTCGCTACCACGCATGACGATGAAACGTGTAATGAGGTTTCTCCAGTTTACCGTACGAAGGATGAACCATGGCTCCTGCCATCGTCAGCATTGAAGGCTGACAAGAGGACACCAGCCGATTCTTCTGGAGGTCGAAGGTGTTGCCTACAATGAGGCCTATCTGATGCGGGACTTCTTTGTCGTTACCAAAGTCTACAGTAACGAATTTGACTAGGTTGCTCTCGAGGAAGTCCTTAAAATCCTGGCACTCAATGTCGGCATGACATATGTGGTAGACCAAGCATAAGTCATGCACGCAAACCTGAATCACGACGGGCTTCTTCCTCTCTTTGTCCTTTAGATCCTTCTCTCGTCCCAGGACTGTGGTGTACTCAACATCTAGCCCAGCGACCCACTCATCATCTGAGTCTTCGAACATGCGTCTGAAGCGAGAAAGGCATCCTTTCACCGTCACGGAAGAACGGGTGTAGATGATGTCGAACTCATCGCTGGTGATGGTTCTAACCTTGTACTCACCGCTGATCATGGAGATTTGGGACGCCATGGATTTGGGAGGAGGGTTAGGATTAGTGGAACTGCCATAATGTGAATGGATGGGACAACTAGGAGTGAACCGCCGTAGTATTGAAGGACGTGCGGGGACGAGTAGGAGCGAACTGCCAGCGTGCGAACGGCAGGGTAGTGGCTTTCCATTCTCCCATGATACGGGCTTCCGAGAGCCCTTGGATCTAAGATCGAACGGTTGCATGGCGTGATTCTAGACCTATGGGTGAATATCCTATCCTGGAGGGTTATTCTGCAAATTTTTAGCAACTTAGCATGCGACCGTTTGATCTCAGATCCAAGGGCTGCTAGCAGCCCGTATCATGGTTGCGCCTACCACGACCGTTGCGTCGCTCGCGCGGTTGCGCCCTTGGAGATTTAACACGGTGCGTTGGGCTATCTGATGTTGGCATGTCATACATAGTCATCACTGAGTCACTCATACTACAACAAGGTTGGCTATAAGTGTATTTTTTTTACTCCTCTCTATCTCTTTCTTCGTACTCAAGGAAGAAACGGTGCTAAGCGCGTGTATTTATTGCATTTGCCAAGGAGTGACCTCTTCCAATGAAATGGTGTTGCTAAGTTTGCTTCATTTAATTAGCTATAGACTCAAAATTGTCTTTTCACCTAGGTACACGCGCTTAGCACCGTTTCTTCCTTGGGTCACCAAACTAGTTTCTCTCTTCTTGATTAACTTGCCACATTAGACTTTATGCTTATGTGGTAAGCTTAAGCACCTGTAGGAGCAAGTAAAAGGAAGTACAATAGTGCGCTTTACATGGCATTTTTGCATATGTGGAGGAAAGAGAGGCAAGGAAAAAGTGGAGAAGTGGGCTCTCATGCAAGAGCCAGCCTATACTACATGGTGGAGCATTGGGAGAGGCACCTGTATGGAGGTGGTCAGGAATCTGGGAGACTCACACCGGTCGTAGCGCCGCAGTTAAAATGATAATGGCAAGTCAAATCACGGGGCCCCACCTGTCCAGCAGTAACTCGCTGTCAAATCACACAGCCCTACGTTTGCAGCAGCCTACTCCCTTGTCTTCTCGCATCTCTCTCAAACCGACTAGGCGGAACTGCCCCGCAGCCTACCGCGCAGGAAAAGCCCACCCTCGACTTTTAAATACAACTACATCCGCTTAAGAATCCAATGATATACTTTTTGTGACATAGTAACTCATATTTAGTTAGTCAAATTGATGACCTAGAACTATGTGCAGGCCCTATAAACCGAGATGCCTAAAAATAAAAAAACCGAGACAGAGAGGGTAGTTCAGCACGTATCTTTTTAGATCAATATAGTCGGGATTCACCAAGGAGCAAAACCAAGTGGTAGGCTGCTCCTGTCATGTTGGCGTAGCAACTCAAGCAGGGTCAGTCCGCACACGAAATGGAGACACACTTAACAGGACCCCTTTGGCCGACATGTGGCTCATCCACCATCTTGTTCCACGTGCGATGCACCAAATTACAGTTCAGAGCAGTGGTTGGAATTGGAGGCACCCCGGTCGTAGTGCCGCAGTAGTAGAAAATGAGCGGCGAGGGGTCAAATCACAAAGCCCCACCTTTCCCGCATTAAGCTGGACGGACGAAGCAACCATCATTTCACTCTAGGGCACAAGAGCATAAAGAAAAGAGAAAACAATGATGCGTGCGGCAGCTACCTAGGGCACCCTAGGGTAGGGGTCTCCACTACAGATCCTTTTTTTTGAAAGCGCCTCCACTACAAATCGGCTTCTCCCTCGTCCTCTTGAAGAAAACCGATGATGAGTGCGGCGGTAGGGTTTGTAGGAGTACTACGGCGTGCGGGGCCACGTCGTAGTAAACGGGTTCGAGCCGACGCCTTAAATATGTGTGGGCCGCTTGGTTTTACGGGAACGAGGCAGTATTTTGGGTTCGGGGACCAGTGGAGATATAGTACGTGCAAAAAATTATGGACGTAGGTTCGACCGAAAGGCAATGATGCATGGGCCCTGCATTTTGATATACCCGGGGCCGCGTGAAATTTGCTACTCAAAACTAGTAAGGTACACATGTATTGAACGCATGAGATTTTGAAACCAAATTATGAATAAATACACACTATAGGATGTAAAGCTTTGAGTCATATATGCATGATGTAGATGTTCGTTTAGTTCTGATAGTTCACTCATTCAAAATCAATAAGTTTTATAAAAATGTTAAGATTCATGGGGTTGTGCATTGTACAAAGTTAGTGCAAAGTTGGGTCATCTATTTTGGAGCGGAGGCAGTAAATCATAAAGTAAAAAAACAAATAATGGCAATTCATTTAGAAAAAATAATCAATTATGATACAGAAGATTCTAGAACAAAGGAGAAGTGCTTGTGTTTTGAGGTTTGTGCATTATGCTTAAGTTCAACCATGGAGTCTTCTAAATTGTACATGTGGCAGATCTGCTGGAATGTTGATGATATCCAATGGCCAGTAGTTCTCGGATTTGCCTATCTCTGCACTGTCGGGTTAGCTTCATCCAGCGACCATCTTTCAAAGTTATTGGCACACTATATAGTTCTTGTGTCATAGTTGCATGTTTTGGAAAAAAGCTACTAGTGGGTTGTACTATCTATTTAGGAATAGAAGATGTATATATGGAAGTTGTAGGGAAAGAGATGACATGGAGCATCTCAATTCCTATGAGTAGGGATTGGAAAAGAGATGTCATTTGGTTCACATCATAGGAACTTTTCTATTGAATATAGAGATGACATGTTTCTCAATTCCTATGAGGAGGGATTAGAAAAGAGATGTAATTTGGTTCATATCATAGGAACTTTTCTATTGAATATACGCTAATGTTTATTTTCCTTTGAAATTAAGGGAGTATAGGAATCCATTCATATGAACCAAGTGGCTCTAAAGCTATAGAAATGATATCATGTTTATTTCCTTTGAAATGTGGAGTATATGAATCTATTCCTATGAACCAATTGGCTCTAAAGGAAAAAAATGCTATAAAAATCATATCATATAGAGTTCCTATGATATTCCTCGACACTAAAGGATGCTTGAAATTGTTGCGAGTGATACGATGGTCTTTATTTGTAGACTCCTCACCCAACTTTATAGTTACCTCTCGAAGATGAATGTAATCATATATACATGGTATTCGACATGTGGAATTTGGTACACGAAAACTCAATAAAAGTTTCCGAGGTTCGAATTTTCAATAAAGCTATATGCACTGCATTTCGGAACGGAGGGAGCATACGGCAGTTGCTAACACTCATGTGGAAGATTTGTGTGTAGGAGGAGTGGCTGTTCTGTTAAATGACATGGCAAAACTGACACTGTCGTATGCCGATCTAATGGTCCTTACGGCGTTCGTCAGGAAAAGGCTTGTGGCGAACGTTTGTCGGATAATGATTTACGGACACACGCATTGCATTGATACGTGCCCCCCTCTCTCACACACACACGCACCCTCACGAGTCACGACTCTCCCGAGTCCTCTCACAGACTCGCACGTCGCACCCACCATCTATCTGCAGGTAGACGTCATGCACATATGTGCTCTTCACACCCTACCCTCAGAACTTCTAAAAAACAAAAGACGGCGCGCACATTTTATTTTAGCTCACACGTCACACACTTGTACTATTACTCTTGCGGCGAACGTTCTTTGGGCATAGTATAGTGTACTCTCACGAAGAGAAGCGGTGCACGCACGCACTAGTTCTCTCACACCCACTCACGGGTACACGTAGGAGCGCATTTTTTTAAGCTGGTATAACAAAATCACTCCCCTATATTTAAAAGCAGGAGCCTTAGCGCTTGCTTTACTAGGGTTCCTCTCGTTCACTCTCTCATGCTCTCCAGATCTAAGAAACACATAGGTGCACTCTCTCTTAGCTCACGACTGGTCACAAATCCGGCAGGACAACCTCGACCGGGGCAGGGGTGTAGGTGCATCGTTCACGCTGTCGTCGGCGGCGAGGGAGGAGACTGCCCGCGCGTCCCGATCGGCGGCCATGCCGTTCTCTCCGAGAGAGCACCGGCTCGGGAGGGCCTCCGACCCCTTCTTCCTCCCTGCGGTATTGTGGCCAAGATGCGGCCTCCCGACGCCGTCTTTGCGACATGCCGACGACCCTCGGGTCTATATTCCTTCGAAAACTGCCTTGCTCTACTGCCCCAGCTCCCTTCGTGTGGATCCTTTTCTACTTCCGTCCGCTGTTCCAAAGCCACCTAGACTTCTACTAAGGCACGTGCTTTGCACGTATGTTCTGTATGATAGATACTCATATATCTTCTTTTTAGAGAGAGAAATGGGTACTCTTATCTTGAGTAGATATCATAGTGTGTTTGTTTGCATGATCTAAGGACTATTCTGAAATAAGAAGCAAATCACTTGCACAAATCAAACTGAGTTCCAAGTAAGAATTTGATTACAAGATAAAAGTTGTAGTTTTATTATATGTTGTTTCCTGGGTTCCACTGATGTGTAGTTCCAGAGTTGTTTGACGGTTTACATGCATGTTTATGGACTATTTTGTGCAACTAAATAAGTCATTTAGGTCTGACAGACACTCATGTCCTGTATTAGCTTGAGGTATAGCTTATGTATGACTGAAATAAAATATTACACTTTTTCTACAAATAATAAAAATATTACATTTCTCGATGAAGCGGAATAAAACTTTAGCTAGCATCAGCCATGCAATGTTATGTTATGTGAACAGTGTAAACTTTGCAGTATAGCGGCATCTAAAAAAATCCATTTTTACAGTAATCTAAAAAAATTAGTTAGTAGTAGAGTGTTTATTTCCCAGGTGACAACGGGGAACCAAAATGTGCTAGCTATTTGCCAACTTGTCGTACTTGCATGTGAGGAGGTGGCATCAGTTTCTAGACATTTCTCAACTTCAGTAGGTGCAATCCAGATTCAACAGGGACTTCTTTATTTGTTTACTTGGAGAGCAGAGTCGGCCATGTGCACAAGGAGCGGGAGCGAATCCGGTAGCTCTTAGCCGTCAGATCATGTCATCCTTTGTTTGATGGACGGCAGTGATATGCATGAGAGGGAAAATGAACGGTGGATTTTGAGCCAATGCTTGTTTGGGCGGGAGAACCGAAGATGGAGTGGTAAATCCAATTTCAAAACTGTTGCATTATAGTAGTAGTAGATTAGAAGTAAAGCTATTTCATACAGTCGACTCAAAGCGTTGGTTCAAACAGGGAAGAAAGTGGGAAAGCTGTAGATGAATCTAGGACTTGGTTCTAAGAGGAAACAGGGGAAAGTAGTAATATCTGTCACTGTTTAAATAACCGTATATCTTATTTGCGCAAACAGGGATGTCTGTCTCCATATCGTTTTGGGATGTCTGTCTCCGTATCGTTTCTATCCGCGCAATCAAAAGCACACACCTCAGTTTTAGTACAACTGCGCAAAATGAGATGGCTATCCCTCGCTGCCATCGTCTAACCTCTCGTCTTCAAGGTATCCCTACATTGGTAGTAACTAAGGTAGAATGACCAACGCAATCTAAAAGAAGCTGATTCGTACGTTTTACTTCCTGATTGCAGTGCAGGGACGAGCGAGAACAACTGCATCCTAGTCCGGAATGCACTTTCTACCAGTTCATCCATGGACCAAGGACTAGCTGGCACGGCTGCATGGCGGTTTTTTGGACAGGTGCACGGACAAGAGGCATTGTGGTCTGCTTATTTCTGCAAATAGCGGTGCTTAAATTTAGTGGAATGCACAAGCATTTCAGCTGGTCGGTACACTGCATGGTTAAGTTCAGCATTCCAGCTGATACCACAATTATAATTGGTTATTCTGGAATGAGAGAACCTAACCCTGAATGGTGGCAACAAGAAAAAACCAGAGTGAACTCCAAGAAATTTAAGCCTGCCGGGAGGCCCTTTGCTCAGAGAGAAGCCCTGCTTGTTTTTTCCTGATTTGTAAACCTTCTCACAACTTTGTCTTTTGCTATGAACTAGTATATGTTTGTTATGTTCTATGAATCATTGAGATGTATAAAATTGCTTAACCTATGCTTTTCAAGTTTTTTATGAAGGCGAGTTTAATGTGAGTGTTCCACATGAGCGTTGGACTAGCGTGTGAACGTTTGGAATTTATTACATTGTGGCCTCAATTAACTGCATGAACCATTGTAACAAGATACATAGTTGCTTATATGTCAGACAGCAGATTGTTGATTGTTAGCTGGTCGATAGCCTAGTGTTGAAGTGAGTTGAGCCAATGTGCCGTGTTTTGCACAACTACTTACAAGTGGTGTAGCACCAACAGTGTTTACAAGTACTTATGTATACGTCGGCGCACGGTTCTCGAACGAGTGCTCTATTTCATCAAAACACACACTGCTCGTATGATAAACCGTGACAACTTATGTCTTACCATGCCATATTCATGAAAAAACTAGTGAGGACGCATCTATTTCAGCAACAATTACGATGGTTCTCACATGATTCACGAGCACACAAAAGTAGCAGCAGTTCCCATAGACTGATTCAAACAGAGTACTAGCCCCAGAGGGGTCGATAACAGGCAAGGTTCGGATAATTAGACACAATCCAAACTACTATTAAACACTAGCTGGGGCAACTATTTCATGCCTCGATCTAATTTCGGATGGACAGAAGACGGACCTTGCCATGAACATCATCGAGGACGTCCCACAGCAGCTCAATCCTATGAACCTTCATGAAGACAACCTTGTGGCCTTGCCACTGATAAACTTGTTTGTGGAGGCATGCCACGTCATCTTCCTGCGTAAGCTTGACAAGAACAGTAGTCCTCACAAACGAAGGAGTATCTTTGAACTTCTTGTGCTTCAGTACACCCTGGACAACACGCCTGACAACAGTGAGGCTGGAATACAACTCTTCATTGGTATAACCGCAAATGGCTTCCAGGATCCAACAGCCTAAGAACTCTGTTTTCCCAGTGCGTATATTCAGGTCGTCCGCCTCATAGCGAGTGACATGTACAATCACACAATCCTTGTCTGCATCAGGGCTCTAATTGAAACAGAAACAAATTCTGAATTACTTTTCAGTATAAGAAACACAAGTTATGTAAACCACTACGTATACCATGGCATCGAAGCTAATAAAATTGTGCATTATTAATCACCACATACTTCCTTTTCTAAAAAAATCATCACATACTTAGATGAAAAACCACAATCGAGATCGGCAAAGAAGGAAATCACCT